>NC_018296.1:604174-629414 GCF_000315875.1 Candida orthopsilosis Co 90-125
GTGATCGTGGTCGTGTATTCAGTTGGTTGTGCGCCGGGAATTTGTGGTAGCGATTTACAAACACGGCACTGACTTGGCAAACCAGGATTTGGGACTGGCCCGTTGTATTGAATTGAGCCTAAAAGCGTAGACGGTAAACCGGCACCATTATCAGTCACAACTTGGAACTTAGAAGAATCATACCCAGTACCAATATTAAAATATTGCAGTAACAACCCAGCTACCTTTAAAGTTAAAACACCTGTGGCTGAATTGTACGACCACGGATTACCAATTAACGCGAAAAGTGGAATTGTTAAACCAATCTTATTAGCAACCCCATTGACTTGTCCAAAGTTACGTACGTTGAAAGTTTGTGGTGTGGATAATGCTTGCACAATCATGGACGATTTACCGTCTGCCAAATAAAACGTTTGTCCCGTTGAGACAGACAAAGCCGCGTTGGTAATGTAAATGCTCGAGTCAGCATCAGCAGTAATGCATCCAGTACCAGCAATTGTAGTTGTCTGTTGATATACTTCGTTATGGAAACAAATTTGACCGTTGTTGCTAATTGCTCCTAAAGCAGTTCCTAAGTTGACGTAACCCTCATTTCTTTGATTTTGATAAAATACAAGTAAACCAGTATTCTTCCAGCTGGCGGCAGTGATACCCATGTTGCTGGCTACAACCCCTGATGCACCCAAGTACATTTCTCCATTGTTCTCAAATGATAATCCAATAAGATTGTAGTTTGAGGAGGTTAAGGAAGCAAGTGAATTGAATGAAATGATACCGTTGTTGGTGATGGAATTCAACAATCCCAACAACGTAACTTGTAACGAAAGTATTGGTGAAGTACTTGAAATGTATAAGCCTGCATTGGATTGAACGTTTAAACTTGAAACAAAAGCAGAAACAGCATTATTAATAATAGACCAATAAGCGCCAGAGTGAACAGTGATATCTCCAACATTCAAATTTATGAGACCTCTCTCAATAGTGTTTGATGTGATATCCAAACCTAATACTGTAGCAACCAAGAAACAGGTTATGAAGTACGACTTTGAAAATATGAACATTTCCTGTTATTGAATTGTTTTGATGGGTACAAAAGAAAAGAAATATACAGGAAAGTTAGAGGGTTTTTTTGAGCTATTTATAATGTTTCAATTGCATATAGGATATTAGAATGTCTTCAAGTAAACACAAGCTCAAACCGTAAATACAAGTAGTCAAAATTGTAGTGAACGCTAACATTCCAATGGTTTGGGGGTATAAAAGCCAGTGAATTTGTTATTGTTAGCTGTTCAATGTGCTAAACCAACAAAAAAAATTTAAAAGGGAAAGAGTTACAAAACCGAGTAAGGCAAAAAACATTATTATTAAATTTAAAAAGCAAAAAATAGACTTTGTTCGTAAAAGACATCAAGGACACACAGATTTAAATTTCCTAGAAGGGCTTAAGGAAAAGCGAGCGTGGAGATTCGTATTGCATCAAACGTAATTGAGACGGCATAGTTGTTAAAATCGCTAATGAATACAATGAACGCCGTTAAGAAACTTAAGTTTAACGAGACTACAGAAATGTGATGAAAAAAATCACCTAAGTGGAAAATAGAGGGGTTGAATACACCACTAATTGAACCTATTTCCGTCGTTGGTTGGTCTTCGAATATTAGGGAGTAGCAAAATGGTTGTTATGACTTGTGCAGATTATATCAAGGCGTCCGATTTGCGGGTTTACCCACAATTACTAAAAAAGAGGTGAGGGAAAATAACACAGACACCACACATTTTCTTGAACTCGTCCGTATGTTTTTGTGTGACTGCTGATATTTCATATGTTAAACACACGACTGTCTATATTTGGGGATGGTTGGGGTAGGATGAGTTACGATAAAGAATGTTGAAAAGGTATTGTGCTGTCAGGGCCGTTTGTGAGAGACTTGTAAATAAAGCTTGAGAATAATACTACTTTTTTGTAGTGGGATTATGGAAGATAAGTAAAGCAAACTTTTGTAAACCTCTTGACGAATTCATTGTACTACTAAACACATTTGACTTTTCTTTTCTACCTCTTTTGTTTAAAAACAAAAGAAATCCAAAAGATTTAGATTTTGCGGATTTCAGTAGATTCAATGCCCAAAAAGGTAAAATCGTTTTAATGGGCATAGACACAATAGTGCAACTACTCAACCATATCCAATGTGCGGGTAAATCTTTTGTCAGTGCAAGTGGAATAACAATGGGTAGGGGTGAAGGCTTTGTTCAATTTCATGTCAATGAAAACAAATAGTGCTATTTGGCACTTAGTACATTTTTTGAGTGCAGCTGCTCCTCTAAATTGTTTTCCAACTCTAATTGGATATGTCTGTTTTTTCATTGATTGATTCTTTGGTTTTGCAAAAGCTGCTGAAGTTAGGGGGGCGACAATAGTTCTTGAGGTTGGTGGGTGCAAGTCGCTCATAACTACAACTCTCAAATCATTTCTACATCTCTATTGCGTTCAGCATAAATTGCTCCCAACTAAACCTAGAAATACCAATCCCTTTTGTGTTTATGCACTGCGATTCCTGCAAATGTTTCTGCTTCTACAAAACTAGGTGTAGGTTAAAATTCAGCAAAATTTTTTAGTTCACATATAAAAGGATATGTACCGTGATTAAATTATAATGTTCAATTCATTTCATAGTTTTCTTGTGGCATTTAAAACTTTCACGAAACATATTGGACTTTGAACTATTGCCATGGGTATTAAAACTAGATGTGGAGGGAAAACATGTCATGCAACTCCTCTTTTTTGAAATGAAGCCTGTATTATCTAATATGCTGTGACTTTATGTAGATTTTATTGTTTTTTGAGTCCCTTTTTGGCTTCTTTATTTCCTCATTGGGTGGTGTATTTCATCTATCCCTTCGTGTCTTGCCGAATTCTTTAAAATACTGCCTTCCTCAAGTTAACATAACCGAGCTGCATTTATGAGACTAATAAATTAAAGGCGTTTATCAGCACTACATTCCTATACCCTTAGTAATATTACTATTGTCATAAGGTTGAGAGAGAATAGTAAACAAAACATATACTTAATAAAGTCGCTTACTATAGAGTACGCTTAAATACATGCTCTATAAGCATTACAAATATCTTTGGCTCATCCATAATTCTTAATCATTTAACAATTTGAACCCTCTAACTAAAGTGTAAAAAAAGGTTTATTCATAATAATAGAGTGTATCTTTTTACACATGTACAACACACTAAATTTAAATATTTTATTTTGTTTTAATTTAACACGCTATACATATTTTCTTGAGGCAGTGACATACGTTTATTATTTTTC
This sequence comes from Candida orthopsilosis Co 90-125, assembly GCF_000315875.1. NCBI lineage: Eukaryota > Fungi > Ascomycota > Pichiomycetes > Serinales > Debaryomycetaceae > Lodderomyces > Lodderomyces orthopsilosis. Next base: position 607,498 of record NC_018296.1, read on the forward strand.
CCTTTTTTTGTGACACATTATTATGTTAGAGAAAGGTATAGGGTAGTGTGCACGCACTGAAACTTTCAAGCCTGAAAAGAACTAAAGTGAGCGAGTCACTCGTTAAATGCAAACGTACGCTATTTTGAGACTGCATTCAAGTTGAAGAAACGCCTCAAAGAGCGTGACGTAACTAAAAATTATAAGTTGTTGCGAGCAGCAATATACCTGCGTGAGGAATCTTGAGACAGCGATTACTTGCCTCTAATTAGACTACAGACTAAAACTGGCTTGCTCGGTATATTGCTGGACTACTAAGGAAAGAAAATGAAAGGGACCACAAGGGCCCTCTTAGATTAACATTTTTAAATTCTTTCCTAAAGTAATTAATAAGATGGTTATGGTTAGGTATAAACCTCTAAGTTAAAATACCGTGTAACTTTGTTGGGCTATTATTAATAATAATGGGGAAACGACAACAGATGGTTATGAGATTTCCATCCCAATTTAGGTTTTCCATTCCCGTCTAGTATTACACAAAAGCAAAATTTCAATTGTGTTGTGTTTTCCTTTGCATTAAATCGTGATATTATTATACGAAAACCAAATGACACACTTTCTGTAAGGAATTACGAAACGGTTCTGTACCCTTTTTTGTTTTTGTATCTCTTTTGTTACTTTTTGTATTGGATTTTGACAACTACAATCGTTGTATTTCTTTAAGCTTCTTCTCTCAATCATTTTGTATTGATGAGCGATAGCACACTCCCTTATTGCTATAGGCAAGAGAAACTTATGTCCACTGCAAAAACACGATTCATGATTTTGGCCACCAGTGGAAGGTATAGACGAGAATACTTTTCTTTGGACATATTGTGTGGGGTGAGTAGACGATGGTTTGTATTATCAATATGTGACAAGTGTTCTCAACACTCACTCAAAAGTTTGTCATATATTTTTGTGTTGGGTTGGTATGGGAACAAAGAGTTAACAGCCCTTGCGTGTAATAGTTCTTATACCTTTTAATCCTTCATATTTTACTTTTGCTTACACATTTTGTGTGAGTGGTGGTTTTGCCTTTTTTACGTCAAGTATACACCTTGAACTTCACTGCGAATATCTCTGTATTAATATAGCTGCACGATTCGGTTCAAAGCTTTAATGAGCAGTAAGTATAAAACAATTTTCGAATATATGAAAGCACGAAAGATTATAAAAGTGTGGGGTAACATCACATACACTTCTGAAAAAACGATGAGGTTTCAAGTTTATGGTCGTGTAGAAATCCTAAAGCCGTACTTTACACAAATATTAGATCTTGCGTGCAATACGGCATAGTGCAAAATGAAGTGGTCAAAATTTTTTTCCACAGAAAATTGAAGAATGGAGTAAGACACCAAGTATTACATAAGCAAGTTTGAAAGCGTTAAAATCGGTCATTGTAGCAGCAGCCATCGACACTTTTTCTTCAGGCTGTAATTATTTCTTTGTTAACAACACAAGTTTACCTACACATGAAAATCCAAGATTAAAATTTACGAGATCCACTTGGATATTTGAAGTATCACCAGACATGTGAGTTATTTCGTTCTGCGGCATAGTCCACTCTCGTATATGATTTACGATGCGGAATCTAGACTATTGTGGAGATGAGGTCACTATTGCAAACTATCAAAAGTGGAGCAAAGTTTTTTGGTTTGTAGGAGTTACAGAAGTTTATAATTATAGAATGATCTTCTCCAGTAGTATTGCCTAATTCATTAGCCCATTGGTTAATCTACCAGTCCAGTCGACTCTTTACTGTACAATAAACCCTGACCCCTCGCCTTATGGTGTATTTTATTCTTGCACTCTTTTAAGTTGAAACTGCTAACAAATTACGCAAATTTCTGAAAATCAAGATGGTGTTTGACTATCTCCACTTAGAGAGATAACAGCATAGAATTAATTCAATAATACAAGTATAGTATTCGAAGAGGACAAATGACAAAAATTGGCCAGCTATGATTCCTTATAAAAATCCAAAGGCCAATATGCTTGTTTAAGGTGTTAACTTTTTGAAAAACCTGGTCTATCCTCCATTGTAGAAAATGATCAATCAAGATGGCTTGTTGAAGGGAGGGGTTTTGCTACTACTTTTGTGGTACACATCTACGATACACCCTTGAGAAAAGTTATTTATTTGTGCATTATAGGGACCGAAAATAAAATGTAAATTAGAACTCCACAATATGACCAAATGTTATGATTCAATTAAAGAACAGGAGTCAAACTTGAACATCAAGTTTGAAATAGATAAACCGAAAACATAAATAAGCTACTGGTTAATTAATCGCAGATCGCAAAGACCCGTCTATATTGGGGAAAAATCGACCGGCTAAACCAAGTTTAGAATAAGTTAAAATTTCAGAAGCAACATCAATACCAAACCCCTAATGGACACTCAGTTGAGTATAGGGTTGATACAGGTTCCACAACTGCCCCTGACAAATCTCAAAAGTTGACCACCATCATCATGATGCACACAATTATACTTGTGGTCGGAGATACCTTCAATACAGAGGCTAAACCCTCATAAGAAGTAATACCAGTAGTTGAAGTAGGTTCAATAGATTGCGATGGCAATGTGGACTCATTAACAGCTGTAGGTGCATTTGTTCCTTCTCCTGTAGCACTAGAACTAACATATAAGCCGTCATCCACGCCAGCACCAATATCATTATGACCATCAAGCCCTACACTAGAGTCTGAACCAGCGTTAGAACCAAAACCATTGTCACTACCTGAACCAGCATTGGAGCTTGAACGATTATCAGAACCGGAGCCATTGTCATCATCAGCTTCTGTACTAGCGCCTGGACCATTATCACTACCAGAAGCAGTCTTAGTACCGACTGCTGCATTAGTGGTTGAGCTTTGATTGGATTTGGAACCAGTATTAAGGCCTGGTCTGGAGTTGGATCCCATATCTGGTAGCCTCGTAGGTGTTCCTGTTTTAGTAGTCCCTGTTTCATTGTCCGTACCAGCACCAGTAGAGCTGGGTACCTTGCCGGTTGGCTCCGTAGCACCAGTTGATCCAGAACCACTTTCTGAAGAGTAGTCACTTAATCCAGAAATACCGTCCATAGCATCACCAGTTGGTTCAGAAGCATCACCAGTTGGTTCAGATGCATTGCCAGTTGATTCTGATGCATTACCAGTAGGTTCGGATGCATTGCCAGTAGGTTCGCCTGTTGGTTCAGATGCGCCACCAGTTGGTTCTGATGTATTTTCTGAGGTAGTGATTGTCTCAGAGGGTGGCCCAAAGGTGCTGATTGTACTCGATGAACTGCCCGACTGTGTCACAATACCTGTTTCAGTTTCAACAGATCCATCTGATTTAGTCACAAGCCAAGTGGTAGTAACCATCGTTGTTTCCGTTGTTGTTGTTGTGTCTGTGATTGTTGTCGTCGAGTCGTATGACTCAGTATCTGTCTCAGATGGTGGCCCAAAGGTGCTGATTGTACTCGATGAACTGCCCGACTGTGTCACAATACCTGTTTCAGTTTCAACAGATCCATCTGATTTAGTCACAAGCCAAGTGGTAGTAACCATCGTTGTTTCCGTTGTTGTTGTTGTGTCTGTGATTGTTGTCGTAGAATCAAAACTTTCTGATGTCTCGGACTTTGCTATAGTACTTTTCGTTTCAGCACCAGTAGTGGAATCAGAATTTTTCCTTGTTGTTGTATGAGAAGTTTCTAGAGCAGTTTCAATTGAATAAGTTGGTGGTGGATTATCAACTCCTGGTATTCCTGGTATTGACTTACATGGCTTGCACTCAGATGGCATTCCTGGGTTTGGTGGTGGACCATTGTATTGCACGGCACCCAAATAAATTCCTGGAATTCCCTTACTTGTATCACTTACAACCTGGAATTTGGTAAAGTCATATCCAGTTCCAATTTCAAAGTTTTGTGAGTACAATCCAACGTACAATGTCAAAATACCATCTCTCGCGTTGTAGCTAAAAGGACTCTTTCCAGGGACTGAAGAATACAAAGTAGCAGTCAAACCAATCTTGTTTGCGACTCCATTGGTTGTTCCAAAACCTCTAACGTGGAAAGTTTGTGGGTCATTGATTGATCCAACGGCCATGATGGATGTTTCACCGTTGGCCAAGTAAAAGATTTCGTCCTCAGATATTTTTAAATTGGTATTGATAAAGTAGAATGATGATTTACCTTGGGCAGTAATACAACCTGAGCCCATCATACCTGCGAGTTGATACCAGTTTTGATTAGTGAAACAGATTTGACCATTGTTGACGATTGATTGTGCATCCATACCCAAATATGTGTAACTATCACTCTTCATTTTTTGATAAATATGGATTAATCCGTTGTTATGCCAGTCTAATGACTTGATACCACTAACAACTGAACCTTCGCCCGAAGCTGAGAAGAACAAGTCACCATTGTTTTCAAACTTGTTACCCATAATCATAAACACATATCCTGGTGCACCTTTAATTGCGTTAAAGGATACAACTCCATTATTAACAAAGCCATAAATCATATCCATCAAAGTGGCAGACAAAGCAACATTTGGGCTAACAGAAGAAACGTAAAGACCAGCGTTTGTATCAACTCTAATGTTTCCATGAAAATCTGATGCAGCATTGTTGATGATAGACCAAATGGCCCCAGAGAAAATATGGACATCACCATTACCGACATATTGGGTACCCCAGTCGACAGTTGTACCTCCATGTAACTCCCTAGCCCAAACAGTGGCAATAAATAGCCACACCGCGAACTGAGCTCTTAATAATAGTTGCATGAGTAAAAACCGGTTTGCGTTTCCAAACTTTTATAATATCCAAAAATATAGCAAGCTAAGTAGAATTTGTTGGTCTCTCTAGGGGTTCTATGAAATGACATGTTGAGAGTACCATAGGGCTATTTATACACTTCCCCTGCTGGTGATATTACCTTTGCAACAAGACAGCAATGAAAAATCAAACATTGCGCCATTACTAGATCGTTGTTACTTTTGACTATCGTCGAACGGTTAAGTGGGTCTGGATTTTAGACCCTGCATTCGTGAAAGGCATAAATCCCCGTCGTCAAATAATTCTGCATTTTAGAACATTAGGCGACAGATAATCAAACACTTGTGCGTGTTGATTTTTTTTCAATTTCGAAAGTTTTTTCATAATACCTACGAAAGTGAAAGAACGGTTTGTGTGAGTTTTTTAACTAGCATTACTGTTTGAGTTCAATTGAAGTACACCATCTTATTGGTAATCATAGGATCGAATTTAATTGCAGTTTACTTTCAAAATGCATATTTGTTGATGAATTGCAAATGTACGCCTCAAACAACGCACTATAATATCGACTTTTCTGATCATATATGTCTCTTTAAACGCGTTGAAAGTCTTTTGAGCAGCATTCAATAAGTCATGAAACAAACCAATTGAGTTAACAGTCTTTTAGCTAAAGCTATACTATTCTTAATGCAACAGCCGACATTCTAGTGATAATACCGTACTTGCTCAGCAATCAGATATTTCCACTTCCTCTCAAAGCAAATCTCTTAGCAAAAACTAGCTCTCTCACGCGCCATTCTTTGAGACCATAAATTTTTTACAACTCCATTGCTGATGTACGTGAACCACCGGTAGGGTAGAAATGGCACGCTTGTATAATTTTCGAATTTTGACAACGAATTACAGTGTGCTTCCTGACATGGGCAGATTATGAATTGGGGTGGTCTAACTTACTAGTAATACGTAATTTGTCTGATGCAAGCACTCCGAGTAAATGGATGATGGAAGTTTTAATGTGTCAGCCAGTTTGGTGTTGTTTTTGTTTACATTTGGCCATCTCTTGGCTCTTTTGTGCATGTAGAAAAGACGATGAATGTAGTGCTGCTAGATGAAATGGGCAATACCTGGGCTGTACAAACAGGCTAAAACGTGGTCCATTTATTATTTGTTCTTTATCGTGTGCGTACATGAGTGGAAGCATTCCTAGTGCTTAGAAGTGAATGTTAACCATAGTACAGACATTTTACACAAATAGTTTAAGTAGTGGATATTAATATTACTGAGTGTGTAAAGTTATTTTTCCGTACAAAGACGCTACCAAAGTACTATAAATTATATTATCTATAAAAATGGTAAGATAAATTCTCTTTGGTCTTTGTACCTTTAGATTTGCTCTCCTTAAAAATAATTTAAAATAAAAGTATTGTAGTGTCTTTTTGGTAAGCTCATGCATGTTGGAAAATATCACCTTATATAAGGATATCTGTATAAGCCAGCCTTATTACGGTCCTTACTTAAATACTGTGTGATAGAGTAAGAGAAGTGTTGTACATCATATGATTACTATATAAATCCTGCAGTTACAACAAATACAGAAGTATTATTGGCAGCAATAGGGACGAATAATAAGCGATAGTCGATCATGATAAGATTTTCTGTCCACCAAGTGCAAAACCTTTTTATACAAAAGAGTTTCGTTCCAAGCTACAACAACTAGAAAAGCTCTATCATGTTGAACCATTATAGTTTCATCGATACATCTCCTCGCACTTGTGAAGCATCAAGGGTCCAAATTCAATCCGCTTCGAGATACCTTCATGCACCTTTGCGCCATGTTGTTGTTTCACAGCAAAATGTGGCAGTGTGGACCCTGTATTGAAAAATTGACAAATCCTTAATTAAGTTATTTGTAAATGGTCCCATTCTTCCTACAGTGGCTCAAAGAGGTAACTAAATTACTTTATTTGGGCAAGTACCTTTAAAGGGGTTTCCCAACCCCTTCTTTTTATTCAAATATGGTATTCCGTTTCAATCATATTCCTTTGGTTTTAGATAATGTTTCCACAGCGAGAGATAGCGAAAAAGTTGACCTCAACGTTATCGCTCATCTCAGTTCTGTCGTATATAACTTGGTTTGACAACAAAAGAACCAAAGATATTTGTACCTGTGCAGTACGAAAGGAAATTCTTCTTCTCCCTTCCATTGAAGCAATTATTTTAAAGTTGACATTTTCAAAGGAATCGTACCATTTACAAAATTAAAATTAATGTTTCTATCTTTTCTCCTTTCTGTGTTAAAGTTTTCACGTTTTCCCACTACTGAACACATTGATCTTGTTTAAAAAATACAAATCTATATGCAAGATGAACCATTACTACTCTTGCCCTACATTTTTTGAGATTGGAGGTCGAATCGATTTACAGGTGGCGACTAAAAAAACATTTTATTGAGTTTATTTTAAAAATAATTAAAACCCTTTCACAAAATAGAATCCATTTGCCGAAGTATTTTGTTTTTGTTGAATTTTAGTTCTCAAATTAGTGTAATACGATTGAGGTAAAAGAAGAAAAAAGAAATTTTGAAGTTGCAAAACATCTCCAAAATGAGAATAAAATCAATTCTTGAGGATCACAAGAAGATTCTCTTGTCAGAAAAAGCAATACTCCAGGGCCTAATTGTTTTCATTGTAATGCACCCTAATCGCGTGAGAGATACTGGTAGTTCTTCTTTGTAAAATTGGTGTGCCTCCGTTCTTGCAAAATAACACCCGATCGAAATATGATTATTATGTATCTTGGGGATTATTCAAAAAAGGGATTTCGTAACCCTTCTCCTGGGTCCTCATTATTTCATGTGAATTCATCTCTTTTGTCTCTAATAAGGTTTAGCTACTATCCTTGAGATTTGTAATAAAGTTGACTCGCCTTTACACGGTGACACTAAAAATGGTTCGATTTCAAAAATTCCTCGAAGTGGATACATTGGAGAGAAGTACCATTTTTGGAAAACTCTATTTTATATTCAAAACACAAAACATCTAATAAACTTCTAAAATATATCTTCCTTCTTCTTTCATGTCTTCGACGACTTTAGCCACGTCCTTTAATTCCTCGCCTTCAAGTTTAGCGCCATTTGACACGATATCCTCTAAACAAGCAGTAATATCTGGTACAGGCCATGTAGGACCACATAAATAGAATGAACCGTTCTTGCTCACAATTGCATCAGTCAAGTCATTGATAGATTCTCTGATTTTATCCTGAATGTAAATCTTTTGAGGTTGATCCCTAGAGAATGCAGCACCAATGTGTGTCAATAATCCAGCATCTCTGTAAGCCTCCCAGATTTCACCATAAAGATATTCTTCCTTTTTATGTCTTGATCCCATGTAAAGATAAATTTCACCAATTTCATGACCCTGTTGTCGTTGCCAAATCTTCTCCTCGATGAAAGCTTTGAATGGAGCTAATCCAGTACCCAAACCAGACATGACAATTGGCTGTGTCGTTAATGGTGGTAGCTTCATAACTGAGGGCTTAACACTAACAACCAATTCATCGCCAACCTTCAAATCGGACAAGTACTTTGAACAATGACCGTACCTCAATCTTCCCTTAGGGTCAATCCAGTCAACGACAACAACTAACAAATGCACTGCATTAGGATGAATCTTTTGTGACGATGCAATTGAATATTCTCTTCTCTTCAATGGAGCAATGATTTTTACCAAATCGCCAAATTTTGGCCTTGCGGATTTGAATTCTTCCAAGATATCGAAATATGAATCAAAATCAACATCTTGTCTTTTTTTCAACTCTTCTGCTCCCTCTGCACTTGCTAATTTGGTCAAGTGTTCCTTCTCCTTAGGTTCGGATGCAAATTCAGCTAAAGATTCATAAAATCTCTTTGGTGGTTTACCCAAAAAGTCAATTGATTCGCTCAAGATATGTCTTGCAGACCTAATTTCAACCAAGTCTGGATTTTCTTTGTTGGTTAATTCAACTAAAGAGTCACCATCAACATTATAAAATTTAAGGAAAGCTTCAACTTGTTCAGAATTGTTTCTTCCATGAATACCCAATGCCTCACCAATTTCATATTTCAAGCCAGTTCCAGTAATATCAAATTCAATATGGAAAATATTTCTTGAGTATTCAGCTGGTGTTAACCTCTTGTTTTCTTGCACTTTGACAACGAAGTTTGTGACTGGCAAGTCTGGTCTCAAATCTTTGCTAAGCTTAAATGCCTCGGGGAAAACGATCTTTTGAGCAATGTGTTTGTGGAAAGTATTGTTAATTTCTTCAGGTTTTTCAAGTGGCACTCTCGGGTTGGGAAAAACTGAAGTCTCGGTAACAAAGAATGGAAGAGGTTCGACTTCTTTCTCTTGGAAGTTTTCCTCAACATTCTTATCGGTGGTGTTGAATGCTTCCTCCTTCTTCTCAGCAGATGCTTCCTCTTTCTTATCACCTTCATCTTGTTGAAGAACCTCTTCTTTCAAATCTTGCCACTCGGGCAACACTTCAAGGTTTACAATTGCATTCTTTAAATCGGTAGCCTTAATAAAGTTGTCTAAAACTGTTGCCAACAATTCAAATGAGCCACCATTAGCTTGTAACAACTTGTTGACAATGTAATCTCCCAATTCAGGCAAAGTTGCTCTCCAAAAAGCCAATTGTAATAAAAGTTCCGCAGTCAAACCCTTGGTTCCGTTGTTGGTTTCATCCAAAGCATCAACAACTGTAAAGTCAACGGCAACAAGTTTATTATGGTTCAAAGCCAATGACTTCTTGAATTCAAGTGGTAATTTCTCCACATCAATCAGTTGTTTTTGATTGATATAAATGACAGTAGCACCAGGTTTAGCAGTTGCCAAAATATCGTAATAGTTCAACAAAGATAAGTCCTCGATGACAACAACATCTGCTGCATCAGTCGTGCTGAATGGTCCAGTAGTAGAAGTAATTTGTGAAAAGAATACACCACCTGATTTCGAGTTATCAAATTTGTTTCTAATAGCAACATTCTTTGAGTCATCCAAAGACAAGGAAAGAGCCAACTTGTCAACCGTATCAACAACGATACGATCATCTCTGCTCCAGAACAAGTATTGTCCTTCAGGTGATGTGTTGGCAGTAATGATTTGATCTTTAGGCTCGCTATTGTAAGAAGGCAAAATATTTTCAATCTTCACATGGAAATCAAACTTAGAAATTGTTTTTGCAATGGTGATGGGTGTCCAGTTGAAATCAAATGGGTATTTGAATTCTTCAATTGAAAGAGAATAATATCTGTTACTCAAAAATAAAGCAGCACTAATATCTGCCTTCAACTTGTCATTACCAGGTGTCAACACCACCAACTTTTCGGTTGAATCAGGGATGGCCTGTAAAAAGTTATCCTGGTTGAATGGAAGTGGGACCCTAACTTGCACTAACCCGATGTCTTCATTGATAAGGTTTTTCCATTGCTCATTGATATGAGTTCCATAGGCAACAAACACAGTTTTAGCATTCTTTCCACCCACATACTCAAACTGAGAGTAGCTTTTTCCAGTAAATTTGTTCAATAATGCGAAAGCAGCATCAACACTAAGATCTGCTGGTGGAGCAGAATCTAACAAGTTTTGATACAATTGGCCAATCTCCTCAACTGACAACACTTCCTCAAATTTCTTGAAGTTCTTGGCAGCCTCAACACCCTCATATAAAAATATTGAGGGTTTACCGGTACCAAAAGCATAAAAATGGTTCAAAATTGCCAAGTGTTGACTCTCATCACCAGTTTCAGTAGGAGTAAAGATCGGGAAATTCAAATCTCTAGCAGCATTTAAAACTCTTCCATAGTTGGATACCAATGCATTATCAACAAAATCAACTGCTGAAACATTCAAAGCCAATGGTGCTTTTTGTCCTGATAAAGAGCTTCTCATATAATCAATACCACTGGCACCTAAAATGGTTGAAACTGGTTGACCATTAGTTCCGTTCTTTTTAAAATATCCCAAAATAGCATTAGAAGCACCTGACCTAACTTCAAATTTGTTGTAAAATGGAACAATACCGAAAGCATTTGATTGTTGGTTGTGTAACCAAACTTGAATGTACGAGTCTAGTAAGTTCTCTGCACCAACAGTTTCGTAGCTGAAAATTTTTGATGCAATAGCATAAACTGTCTGGTTGATGAGGGTACCAGTTGATGTGTAAGTTGTGCCTCTGATCAGTTTAGGGTCTGTGGTTAAACCAAAGGGATTGGATGTGACTAATCTTGAAACACTTGAACCACCAAAACTAACTTCGCTGGCGGTGATACCATTCGGGCTCTTGGGAGCCTCTTCACTAAGTACGTGTGGAACCATATTAAGTACCGATGAATGATAATACTTATTTGTGATGAACTGTATGGATGTATTCGTTTACTTTATGCAAAAAAGATCTTTTATCAATAAATTTTCAATCATGTCACGTGTAAGCAACTAATTAAATTAATTGATATGAGATTTGAAAATTTCTTTTTTTGTTATTGTGGGGCGTGTGTCAAAAAAATTTAATTGTCAACGATTTAATGCGCCGACACTTTTATCCGAGGAGAGTAAGAACAAGGGTTGCTCAGATTGTTTGTGTTACATAGTCCAGGTTCCCCTAACTTCTGGTATAAGCTCAATCACAGAGATCCATGAGGCTTTGCTTTATTCCTTATGTAAGGAATATATCGTGAGAAAACGCTGCAAAAAATTGAATAACTACACTTTTATTCAATTTTTTGCAGCATTATTGTACTAAAAGAGATCAGTAAAAAATTATATTAATATACTAGTTTCTGTACTTAAAGAACATTTCAATAAGTGTGTCCGAGATCTGCAAATGAAGTTTAGAATTACCTTTATAACAGACTAGCTACCGTTAAAGTGTATTGTAACACACACACTTCAGTATAACATAGTTTCTTGATAAAATTGTAGATTAGCAATGAGTACCCAGTCAACTTTCATATTCTACACAATATCTACACAATAAAAAAAATTGATAGAGCATAGAAGACAGTCTCTGTGTAATCCCTCATAGTAGCTATACGTGGTGAAATTACTCATATACTTTGGAAAATTCGATTAACCCAATTAGTCGACATTGTTTAACATATCACGTGATACATGATCACGTGCATCAAATTTTAGGTCATAGTAAACCTGTTTGCAGAGTATTCGCTTACAAAACGTGATCCAGTCTGTGGTATACCGTTAGTTTGAAGCATTGCTTTCATTCAATTATACTTTCCCTATTAAATATATTACAGCTCATTTTCTCTTCTTATTAATTTCTGCGTTCAACGCGATACTTCCGATACTAGCTTTTCTTCTTTTTCTAGGCTCCTCTTCAGTGACTGTCTTTGGTGAGGGAGATGAAATATTAGCCTCTTTTTGTGCCGATGAATTACTCGATGCATTCAGTTTCTGCGCCTCTTGGTTCATACTTCGAGGTAGTTGTTGATTTAGTTGCAGTTGCGGTAGTGGGGATTGGCTCTGCATTGATGATTGTTGAAGGTGTTTTTGTGCCGTTGCCGCAACTGGTGGCGGACCTTGGAATTGCATTGGTTGACTTTGAGATGGTACACCAAAACCATTAGGGAATGCTCCTCTAGCCATTTGGAAATTTGCCGGTATCGTTGCTTGAGGCGTGGTGAGAAGGAGCTCTAGGGCTCTTTGGGGGGACTTGATATTATTCAATTGACTAAAATCCATTAAATGTTTCATATGAGTCAAGATGTCGGCAAGTTGCAAATTCCTAGTGTTAATTTTACCCAATCCAAATGTAGACACATTTTGTATCGTTTTGGAATTGTAGTAGACATCATTTGCAGATTTACTCTTCAGCGGCAGTTTGTTCAAAGAGTTCAAATTGATTAAGCTTTCGTAAGTGAGGCAGTTTACATCTATCCATTCAATTCGCAAGTCTCGACTCATTAGGATTTTAACATTTCCATTTAGTTTGGAAGTGGAATCGTCTTTATAAATCAAATCGATTTCAAGCTTTGAAACGATTATGATCGATCCATTATTTAAAACTTGAAATTTCATCCCAGGTAGAAAAATGGAAAACCTTGAAAATTCAGATTGTAAAACACAGCTGGAAAAAAACCGAGGTGCTGTGTTTGTATTTAGTTCAAAATGGTTAGCTAAATTTGAATCATTGATTCCTTTGCCAGCCAATTTCAAAAAACTAAAATTTAAACCAGTCACTTCACTCAATGACTTATCGATTTCGCTTGTTATAGACTTGGAAAAATTCAACCTCAATGTTGAATTAGATAAGAAATAAGCTGGCGTGATTCTTTGCCAAAACTCAACATTCCTTAAATTATCATGTGCTTCATTGCTCAAAAAATCAATCAAGTCTAGAACACGCATGGCTGCAGCATTTCCCAAATTTCTTTTGATTATACGCGCATTAAATTCTTGCTGTATTTGCTCTGCTGGGGTCAATATTGGCTGCTGCTGGTTCTGACCAGGTGGGAATTTATTTCGCGAAGCCGGTATAAAAGCAGCATTCCCATCAACGAAACCCATATTGAATGAAGGTGGAACGGGTATCTGCAGTCCTGGTTGTTGAAAGATTATGCCACCGGGTGCTTGTTTAATACCTCCTTGGTGCCCTTGCTGGTTCAATGCATGACTGGAGGTGGGGTCGTTCGCCAGTGATTTCTGGTTTCCTTGGCTGGAAAGTGGGGATTGTGAATTTCCCACTGCTGGCGTGTGTCCTTGCGAGTCGTTACCAGAATTTGTTTGTACGGTCGCTTGTTGCGACATGGTTCTTGATAACGGTACCGGCCTCCCATTAACTATATTGCCATTTGGTTGTAGGTTCTGTGTATTCGTGGGGACAGATTGTACACTAACAGTACTTCCGTTGAAGTTTGAGTTTCGTTGCAATCCTGGCCTGGATGTATTAGGAACGCTTTCATTGCCTATTTCCATTTGCTGAGCGGAATTTCCATTTGGCTGTCTCATAAATTGTTGTGCAGGAGTTCTGTTTGGTCTTTGATGTTGGACTCCACTGTTATTTCCTGCTAGTGAATTAATTGCTTGCCGTTGAAATGGCTGTTGTTGTTGTTGTTGTTGTTGTTGTTGTTGTGGTAGTGGTGCAGACTGTAATGGCTGTTGGAACTGGTTATGAGGAGTTTGAGCAAAAACCTGCTGTTGGTGCAGCTGCGAATTAACGTTCATCAAATGAGTGATATTAAAAATGTCCCGACCACGCTGGGAATTTTATTTTCCTTATCGAAGATGGTACAAGAATTTCAATTTTCAAAAGTGATTTTTGTCTCCCTTGACAGATTTTTTGTTTATCATGACAATCTCTGATATTTTTTTATTCAAAGTTTTTCTTGCCCTTTTTCTAATGATACAAGGGTGCAAAGGCATTTTTGAAGCATGACCTCTAATGCAAAGTAGATTGCTATACTATTTACTCATACGACACTATTTATAAGCAAGTACTGAATTACCATTTAAAGAAGTTGTATTGTTAACATAACGTATCAAAGCAGGGTGATTTAAGGTTGCCCTTCTTTCCTTATAGTATGACTTTGAATCTTCATCAATTCCAACCGATCCTTCTTTATCCTCAGCTATGGTTTCCCTTGATTTTGTTGCTCTTCTTTTCAATAGCTTATTTAATGTATCTCGTTTCTCCTCTTCCAAAATCTTATTCTTATAATCCTGCCTCTTTCGTGCATTCTCGGCTTTTCTCAATGCTATTTCTTCTTCAGTCTCCTCTTTAACCTTCTTATGTTTTGGCTTCTTTCCACTTGCATCCAATTCGAAATATGGGTCTTCTATTGCACCAGAAACGTCAGTATTGAGTCGTGCTCTTTGCCTTTCTGTCATTTTGGATACATCATTGACAGAGCTTGGAATGTATTCTTCTTCCTCATCTGTAAGTAGTAGTTCAGGGTCCAAATCTGGATGTTGCGGCTTACGGACAGGTACTGCTTTTACTTTTACTCTTTTGGTACCTTTTGGAGGGGTTTCTATCTCAGACAAATCTTCAGAAAAGTCATCTCCATCGTCTTGGTAGTAGTTCATCTGTATTTTTCGCGTGTTTCTCGAACTTCCTAATGTGGTGGATGGGATATCACTCACGGCTTTTCCGTCTTTCCTCGTGGGTGGTTTGATTTTAATCTTGATTGATTTTTTACCTTTCCCCTGTGTAGTTCCTCTTTTCAATGGTACATCACGCTCACCATACTCATTATCATCCTTTGGTTCCAAATCATCGTCCATGTCCGAGGGCTCATTTTCAAAGTTGGCGTCCATATCTTCTTCTTCCTCTTCGTCGTTACTCAAACTTGCCAATTCTTTATCAAGATCCTCTTCCTCTTCTCCCAGAATATCCTCGGATCTAGAAACTGCCTTTCTTTGTCTACTTTGAGCTGCGGATCTTGATTTGTTGCGTTGTGGTTGGTAATCCTCCTCCTCATCATAAGCATCTATGTCTTCATTGTCATTTGAATCTGTTTCTAGTGGCGACTCTTCATCTGAAAAATTTGTGTTTGATTCGTCTTCTTCTTCACTACTGATAATAATCTTTGGTTTCGCCATTGCTGTGTTATAGATATAATGCTTGGTCGCAACTCGTGATGAAATGCGTTGGAATTAGAATATTTACTTATTTTTTCTACCACTTACAATAGTAGAAATATAGTATTGACCAAACAGAGTAAAACTTCCCAAGAAATCAATTACAAATCTATAACGTATAATCACAGAGTTCTATTAAACCTGCCCACTCATATACAATCCTTTTATACTTCTAACTTCATTCTTTGTATCAACAACAATATTCCTTTTCTTAGTTTTACCACCACTAGGTCCAGCTTCCAAACCAGTATCCAAAGTGAAAAACTCTTGATCATCAAAGTATACCAAATCTGATTTGTTTTGTAAATCCTTGATTGCAAAGTTGACACCTTTATAATTCGTGAAATCTTCCATTGACCAGTGCTTAACATAAGTATTGAGTAATGATGACATTTTCACCATCTTTTGATGTAGCTCCCCCTGTAATAATCTATCCTCTACAGTATTTTGCTTCTCTGGCTGTGATTCCGTTTGAATTATAGCATCAGCATGTAATTTTCCATTCCTTTTAATGGCTACAATAGGTATATAACTCACTTTGGTGATCATTTTCAAATAAATATTCCTCAAGTTCAGTCTCATACATTCAAGGAATTCTAACCTTCGAGAATTTGACGTTTCTAGCAAGGGTTTGACAATGAAAAATCCAACCAAGTATGATACTATCAATGCAAGAGACCCACCATTGGTTAATCTGATGAGGTATACCAAAAGACCTGATTTTGGCTTTGTAGATCTCAAGTTGTAAGTCGATGGGTCATATGCTGACTCAGGTATGGTGAGTTTGGGCACATAAGACATGCTAACTAATTTGCTGGAAGGACAATTGAAGAGTAATTTGCGTAGATAAAAATTCTGCGGGGCGATTTTGACTTTAAGCCGTGGTTCTATTCGCTACCAAATATATATTATAGGTACCGTGGGCTATACATGGCATTCTTTCATATACATAGAAGTTCAATCTTTTATATACATTTGCTAAAATTGACTTTGAATTCTATTATAATGCTTGTTCAATTCATCCCCATCGTTAGACTTTTCAGAACTGCTAAAATTTTTCCTTCCATTGTGAACTTTGTTATCACGGACTTTTGAGTTGTTGGCTGTTTGTTTTCTTTTCTGTATTTGTAAGAGCTTTCTCTCCTTCCTTTGAGTTATCTTCTCTTCGTCAATATCATTTGGTACCCATTTACTTTTCAAAATGCGTCGTATAGCTTCTGGTGATATATGGAAAAACTGAGCCAAATCAATCGTTCTATATTGTGGAAATGTCTCTTTAAGCTCTTTGACTTTGATCATCTCTTGTCTGCTTAGTTTCCGCTTGGGATTCCATTGGTCGTATTTTGACTTCTGTGTTAATACTCTTTTGATCCAAGGCGGAATAGTATGGTTTGGTGATAATTTTGCCCTTCTTGATTGCTCTGCCGATTTCATTTCTTCTAAGAGTGTCTTTGGCTCATGCCTTTTTATACATTTTGTTGGCGGTAGACTTTGAGCACTTTTAGTAGTTGATTTCAATAGCACATCTTTATGAGGAATATTGGATTTAAATCTGTATTGAGCTAGACAGGACAAAGTTAGAGTCGGCCTCAATAAAGAACGTGTAATACTGTAATACACAGTAGAATATCGTATTGTCATTAGAAATTACGACAAGTAAACTTGTGTTGTAGTATATGAATTGAAATGAATATTTGCACTCAGATGAGCTGGGAGAACTGATTAGATACTGCATACAAATATCACCAAAGTGAGCAAACGAAAAGACACAGTTTTAAAAAAACGATCGAAAGTAGGCGTCTAAACAAGCACCTTCATCTTCATTCACACAACCTTTCTAAGCTTAACAAGAAATGATACTGGATAGTCAGTTGAATACTATTGCATTGACCTTTGGGTTTGCCTCCATTATTTTGATCTTGGTGTATCATGCTATTTCCACCAATATCAACAATCTTCAACACAAGAAAAAGGTACAATAAATATAGGCTTCAGTCGCTTGGAAGGGGTTGAACACAGTCCACTCTCGAATTGAATAGGGGACTGAATAATGAGTATACCACATATATAGAGGAATTAATATATATCATTGAATAAGGAACAACATCAACTAATGCGGAGGTAACTTTGCATGTTATATTATATTTCTAATGAAGATGAAGAACATGATAACGGAAGATCATAGGAACCTCAAGAGGGCAACAAGTGCGTGACCAAATTAAAAGGGAATGACATTTGGTTATATGGAAACCTCTCCCCCTCTCATTATCCATGTGTCATAAAAGTCCTAATTGCGACACAAAAATACCAGATAAGAAGAGTATATTTATAGAGCAAGCAAAGAAAAGAAATATTGTAAATAGAATAGGAGAATATGAACAAGTGATTGTATAAGTTTATTTGCATATGAGCTAGATTTAGATCTGTAAATGTGTATAACGTGTTAAACCTTAAAAGCTCTTTATGTTAGGGGACCAAATAGAAGAGAACAGCGAATTTGATTTGAGAAAAGGCGGGACAGAAGGAACGACAGAGAAAAAAATTAAAATCATTCATACAATAGACAACGGTTATTTGACTATTGTAAAGAGAGTCTATTACCATATTTCATCACTTTATATCAACCACATAAACCATCGCTTTTACAACAAAGACCAAAGGACCAATTATTGCGTCCTTTTAACTATCTCAAACTTATGAACTTGTCATCATATTGCTAACATTTTGCATATCATCAACAACAAATTGACTCCTATTTTTACCTTCGTTAATAAAATTTGAACACTTGACTAATAAGCCAATCATATACTTCCTTACACGTCAACACGAAACCCATTATATTAGCATTAGTGACACTTCGATCATATATTGACACTTTACAGAACACCAACAAACCAAAGATATTCAACCCAATGATCAATACAGAGACAGGAGTTCAAGACTCTGCAATCAACAGTGACTCATCCAACACTACAAAGGATGTGTCTATGGTAGATGTAAGCAAAGTCAATGGTGAGAGCAAACCAACGAATAATGAGACGAATGTAACACATACCGAACAACCACCAATAAGAAGAAGGTCAACCTTGATTTTAACTGATGAAGCTGAAGCAGAAGCAGAATCTGATCGGATGAATATTGACAAGAAAGATGCGGATCAAGGTAGCGGTGGTGATATAGAAGATGAAGATAGAATGCACGTTGACAATTCGTCCTCGAACCTATGTGGAAATCAAGGAGTGCATGAGAGACGCCAATCACAGTCACAACAACAACAGCAACCACAACCACAACCACAACCACAACCACAACCACAACCACAGCAACCACAGCAACAACCACAGCAGCAACAACAAGCTCCAGCTCCTCCCGCCGTTACAGTACCAGTAGATATTCAATGGGTACAGAGTGGTGAAAAAGTATATGTCACTGGTTCATTTACAGGATGGAGAAAAATGATTGGATTGGTGAAACAACCAGATGGAAATTTCATGATAACTTTGGGTTTACCAGTAGGTACTCATAGGTTTAGATTTGTTGTTGATAATGAATTACGATTTTCAGACTTTTTACCTACAGCCACTGATCAAATGGGGAATTTTGTCAATTATATTGAGATTACACCCGAAAACATCCAACAACATTTGGATGAACAATACGGAATACAAGAAGATCAACCATATGCGCAGCAGCAACAACCACCACCACCACCACCACAATCATCGCAAGCACAAGCTGCGCCACAACAATTTCAACCAGAAAGAAGGAGATCGGTCTCTTCATCTGTATCCAGTCGAAGATCATCTACATCACGATCAAGAACAGATTCAATGTGGCGATTGACCAATGATGACGATGATATGGGTAATGGGTATTCAAGATATCACGATAACGAAGAAGATGACGAATCAAGTCATCGAAAACTTGAATATATAAATGATATACCACCCATTTTCACTGATCCAAAAGTAATGGAACAATATTACGTTGCAATTGAAAAACAATCAAGATCAAATAGTAATCAACAACAAGCATGGTTACATCCACCTCAATTACCACCCCATTTAGAAAGTGTTATATTGAATAATTTCAATAGTAACGATAATAATTCCGGGGCTTTACCAATACCAAATCATGTTGTTTTGAACCATTTGGCTACTACTTCGATAAAACATAACACCTTGGCAGTTGCTTCAATTGTACGATACAAACGGAAATATGTAACTCAAGTTTTATATGCTCCTTTGTGATGGGGGGATGGGTTAATAGATATGTCGAGAATATATAGTTTACTGTGTAGTAATCCGAAGCGATAGTCGTGAGATACAAAAATAACTAAACTATATAATCAATCGAATAAGCTTCTTTGCCCCGTTAGAAATCACTTCTGTTGGAAGATCCATAAGAATCATCGTTACCATATCCGCTGTTTCCACCAGATCTATTTGATGAACCAAAATTATCATCGTCACCACCTCTTCTATTTGATGAACCAAAGTTGTTATCATCATCGTTTCCATAAGAGTTCCCACCACCTGATCTGTTGGAAGATCCATAAGAGTCGTCGTTACCATAACCACTACCTGATCTGTTTGATGAACCGTAGTTATCATCATCATTACCAAAAGTTGATGAATTACCACCTCTCTTATTGGATGATCCATAAGAATCATCATCGTTACCAAAGGTGTTTCCACCCGATCTGTTTGATGAGCCATAAGAATCATCATTTCCATATCCACCACCAGATCTATTTGATGATCCATAAGAATCATCATTGCCAAATGAAGAATCACCACCCCTCTTATTTGAAGAGCCGTAGCTATCGTCATTATTGTTGCCAGAAGAGCCGAAATTGGATGATCCAAAGTTGTCGTCGCCGTTGTTGTTTCCACTAGTTCTTGATGATCCACCATAACTGTCATCGTTATCATCACCTCTTCTCCTATCTTCTTTATCGTCTTTACCAAATCCAAATACCATTGTTGCTAATTAGTTAATTGAGTTAATTAAATTTTACACAGTGTGAAAAGTAGACGTTTCAGGAGCAAGGGGATGCTCTTATATATTGGGGTTTTTTTGACAGTATACTTTTGGAATTGCATGATACACAAACACACAGGGACACACGTTTATTGTTAATTTGTTTAGAGAAAAGACTAAATGAAATTTCAAATGACTTTCATGCTTTCTGCTCCGTTCCTTCGTCTCTCCTCTTCTCATTTGTCATCTCCATTTCTTCCGCACACCCCCTTTTTATTTTTAATTCCATACTTTACATACTTTACATTCTGTTTCGAGCCTTTGTCTTTGTGTTCTTGAAGAACGTGCAGTGAGGTAATAATAAATATTTCTTGAGGGGAGAGAGAAAGCAAAATGAGGCCCCACCCTGTGTCCTTTATCAATGGTTCTTCCAACCAATTGAATATGTCCATCAATCTGGTATCAATTGGGACACTGGAGCTCATGAAGCATTGATTGACCGCCACATTTTATTTCGTGTATGACTTGAAACACGAAAAGGTTTGTTTGTTGAAAATATTCGCCGGTTGACACAAAAACAGGAATTTCATATTAAAGCATCTCACAGTAACTATAGTGTGGCTTAAAGACAAAAGGGAGATTGTCGGTGAACTGGATATGATGAAACGTGTACCCAATTAAAAGCAAGTAATGCTTCTTTCTCCCTTATTAAGTCCCCTCACCTACTGCTGATGATAGCATAGCCCCTCAAACCAAAAGTTCGATTGTATACAGGAATGCATTATCTTTTTTATACAAACGTCATTAATTCTATGTTTAGTTATGCATTAGCAGGATAACGTAATAATCGAAGCTTGAGTGCTTTTCGTCAATAAGGAGTGTTTATTGTGTGTTTGTTTGCTAATGGGGGCGGTATTTTACCTTCTGGTAATTAGACCTGTCCGACACTTCGTTACACATGTGTATAATGCAATTTTAAAGGCCGATATTCGGAGCAGTTGCCCAGTAGTCTTCAGTACTTACAATACCCCTTCTCTTTATACTTTCACATCATTCCAATAACGGCAAACATGTATCTTACTTAGACGTAATAGCTTAATCATGTTCTAAGATTGACTGGGAGAAGACATTACACAAAACCTTATATATCGCCGAGAATGTTTCATTTTACGACAATAGACAGTAATACACCATACTCAGGATGTAATAGTCCTTGAGACCCCGCAAGCATACAACAGCTTCTATCTATTCAGTCGCGAAACTACTACATATCGCCTTATTGAAGTACAGTTGCAAGTTGAGAGGAACGTGGCCTTTCCTCTCTTACAAAATATCGCGCCGCGTTAATTACCAAATACAGATATATACTAATAAAAGTGCCTTCAACAGCCTATACCCTAGAAAATACCAGAATCTTCAATTTTCTACAGCAGTAAAATTAATATAACATTTCAGCTATATAATGAGAGGGAATGGGACTCAAAGAGCTCCATTGGGACATTATAATTCCG
>NC_018296.1:630334-648352 GCF_000315875.1 Candida orthopsilosis Co 90-125
TACTCCCAAACACATTGATACGCAAACACACAAACATTTTTGGCAACCAAAAAAGTCATTCACAATTTTTTATTATTATGCTCAACTTACTATAAATCAACCACACAATGTTATACCCCTCTCTGATTGGATACTACACTCTAGGGCCCAATCCTAACAAAGAAGTGTGTTTAAGGGCTCACATCGACACGCTGTCTACGTCCCTAAGATCAAATTTGATAGAATTTTTGTATAATCAATGCTACATAGGCTTGTATTGTAGAACACCCTTTACAGCCCAATCTTTGAATCACACTATGGGACCAGTAACAGCTTCATAGATTAAGTTTTCTTTTCTTACTCTTCATTTCATCTTATGCCCTTGATATTCGTTATACCGTTAAGAAGATACACTTTATAATTTTGATCCATTAACACGCACTTCCCACAGAAGATCAAAGAACAAAACAAACATTTCGTTAATGAAAAAAAAAAAAATTTAATACGTGTGAGTGAGAGCTGAGACGAATCTACACCACATCTTATCTACACTTACGATTTTTCCAATGTCAGTTCAGATATTCAAAGATCAGGTTGAGGAAGATAGAGCTGAAAATGCTCGTTTATCCGCTTTTGTTGGCGCAATTGCCGTGGGTGATTTGGTCAAATCAACCTTGGGTCCAAAAGGAATGGATAAATTATTACAAAGTGCTAGTAACCCTGATCATTCCATTGTAACCAATGATGGTGCTACTATTTTGAAATCTATACCATTTGAAAACCCAGCAGCTAAAGTATTGGTCAATATTTCTAAAGTACAAGATGATGAAGTCGGAGATGGAACAACATCGGTCACAGTTCTTAGTGCTGAATTATTGAGAGAAAGTGAAAAATTAATTGATCAAAAAATTCATCCACAAACCATAATTGAAGGTTTTAGAATAGCTAGGAAACACGCAATTGATGCATTGGATAAAAATGCTGTCAACAATGGATTGGATCCAGCAAAATTCAGATTGGATTTGTTGAATATTGCCAAGACTACCTTATCGTCAAAGATTTTGTCACAAGATAAAGAGCAATTTGCTACTTTGGCTGTGGATGCAATTTTACGATTGAAAGGATCAACTAATTTAAACAATATTCAAATAATTAAAAAAGTAGGAGGTAAATTATCAGATTCATATCTAGATGAAGGTTTCATTTTGGAAAAGAAATTTGGTGTTGGACAACCTCAAAAAGTGGAAAATGCTAAAATACTTATAGCCAACACATCAATGGATACCGATAAGGTCAAGATTTTTGGAGCTAAATTTAAAGTCGATTCAACTTCTAAATTGGCTGAATTGGAAAAAGCTGAAAAGGTGAAGATGAAAGCCAAGGTTGATAAAATTAAAAATTATGATATCAATGTGTTTATAAATCGTCAATTGATTTATGATTATCCTGAGCAATTGTTCACTGATGCTAAGATCAACACAATTGAACATGCTGATTTCGATGGTGTTGAAAGATTGGCATTGGTTACTGGTGGAGATGTTGTTAGTACATTTGATAATCCAAGCACCACAAAATTAGGTCATTGTGACGCTATTGAAGAAATATTGATTGGAGAAGATCCATTTTTGAAATTTTCAGGAGTTGCTGCAGGTGAAGCTTGTACAATTGTATTACGTGGTGCTACTGACCATGTTTTGGAAGAAGCTGAAAGATCATTACATGATGCGTTATCAGTGTTGTCACAAACCACAAAAGATACCAAAACAGTCTTGGGTGGAGGCTGTGCTGAGATGCTCATGGCTAAATCCGTTGATGAGGCAGCAGCCAATGAGACAGGTAAAAAGGCACTTGCTATTGAAGCATATAGTCGAGCATTAAAACAACTACCTATAATTTTGGCAGATAATGCTGGATATGATTCGAGCGAATTAGTTACCAAATTGAGATCTGCTATATACAATGGTATTTCAACGTCTGGATTAAACTTGAATGAGGGTACAATTGCTAATATGAGAGAATTGGGTGTTGTCGAAAGTTACAAGTTGAAAAGAGCGGTTGTAAACTCTGCAACTGAAGCAGCTGAAGTGCTTTTAAGGGTGGATAATATCATTCGTGCCAAGCCCCGTACTGCCGATAGAAATCATTAGTTCAATAGATGTTAATAAAGTTATAGTGGTGGCATTTAGCCAAGGATTGGTAGATTCTTTAGCTTTTGAGATTATTTTTTCTGTTGCTGTAGCTCGCCTGGTATACCTCTTGTTTCTCAATTGACCAAACAAATTTGAGCTTTATTCAATTATGTAAGTCATCCCACACAAGACTTACTGTACAGCAAACAAAAAAAAAAAGGAAAGCAAAGTGAAACAGCAATTAGATCGGTGTAGTGCCGGGGATAATCGTTTATGTGCGAGTTATTCTTTTAGAGGGGTATTTGCTCCGTATGTAGAAAAAAAATTTGTTTATATTAAGCGAGGTATAAACTTCTCTCCAAATTTTTTTATTTTATTTTTTTCCATCCAATGGTATTTCCATAAACAATATTACTTTACGACCCATCGTTATTCAATGATACGATCTACTTGGTTTAGATCATTAATATAGAATTAACTCATACATTGACAGATAACTCAACTCCAACCACATTTAACTACACACTTTCATTTAACAGAGACCTATATAAGACAAGTTCCCCATCAAGCATCATTTCCCAAACAATGTCCAAAAATATCACACCCGCATCTTCATACCTATCCAATGACTCTTCATCAGAAGAGAGCCAATACGCAAAAGACATTGTGATACCTGCCAAACCTAATGATTATGAAACACTTTTCCGCAAATTGGATATTGAAGAAAATGGTCAAATAACATTTCGAGATTTCACTAAAGCTATGAGAAAGCTAAAGCATCCCATTAGTCAAAACCCTGAACTTTTAAAACAAGTGTTTAATTCATTTGATGAGGATCAAAACAAGATTATCGACTTTAACGATTTCAAAAAGTATTTGTCGACAACTGATGATCAAATTTTAAAAGGTTTCAACAAGATTGATGAAGATAATGATGGGAAATTGAAAAAAGCCGATTTTGTCAAGTATCTAAAAGATCATTTGAATCTCAATGCAAGTCAGGTCAATGTAGACTTACTTTTTAAACGAATTGATTACAAAAACGATGGATATATAACTTACGACGAGTTTAGGGAATTTTTGATATTGATGCCGCGATTACACGGTTCAAGAATACGAACAGCATACACATTTGTAGTGGAAAATTTTGGGGTCAGTTCCGACGGTGATGTCACGTTAATCAATCAATTTCTTAATGGATTTGGATTTTTCCTTGCTGGAGGACTAGCAGGTGTGGTATCGAGAACATGTACAGCTCCATTTGACAGAATCAAAGTGTTTTTAATTGCCAGAACCGATTTAACTTCAACCATTCTCCATTCAAAAGAGGAAATAGCGCGTCAGATTGCTTCTGGTGCTGAACAACACGTTATTGATCAATTACGTGCTAAATTGGCCCATGCTGAATTGGAAAAACATATACAAATGACTAAAGCTACAACTTTAAGAGAAAAAACAATTCGATCTCCTATAGTGCAAGCAGCAAGAACACTATGGCTACAAGGTGGTATCAAGGCATTTTACGTTGGAAATGGGCTAAATGTGTTGAAAGTTTTCCCAGAATCCGCGATGAAGTTTGGTTCATTCGAAGCAGCAAAGAGGTTTTTTGCCAGAATCGAAGGTGTTGATGATGTGTCACAAATCTCCAAAGTATCGACGTATTTGGCGGGTGGGTTTGGTGGTGTCGTATCTCAATTTGCCGTTTATCCAGTAGATACGCTTAAATTTAGATTACAATGTTCGAAATTGGATAGTTCCCTACAAGGTAATGCATTATTGATCCAAACTGCCAAGGATTTGTACCGAGAAGGAGGTATGCGTGTGTTTTACCGTGGTATAATTGCTGGTATCAGTGGTATATTCCCCTACGCTGCTCTTGATTTAGGTACTTTTCAAACTATCAAGACATGGTTGATCAAACGAGAAGCAAGAAGGTCAGGTTTAAGTGAAGATGAAGTCAAGTTGCCAAATTATATCGTATTATCATTGGGTGCACTTTCTGGCTCATTTGGTGCCACTGTTGTTTACCCTATTAATTCATTGAGAACTAGATTACAAGCACAAGGAACTTATGCTCACCCGTATACATATACTGGATTCTTTGATGTTTTTAGAAAGACCATTGCAAGAGAAGGATACCCGGGTTTGTATAAAGGGTTGGTACCCAATTTGGCAAAAGTTGCACCAGCTGTCTCAATCTCGTATTTTGTTTATGAGAATTTGAAAAACTTATTTGGATTACACAATCAAGTATAAACTGCATCTATTCATTAATATATTACCATTTTAAAGAGCCTCTACTATTATTATTCCAGTACAAGTTCGTAAAGTTTTGTCAATGAGTCGACATAAAATTGAGGCACCAACAGATCATCTCCATATTGATGATTAGCACTAGCCATCAAGTCCTTCAATTCAGGAACCGTTGTGACACCAGACAATACAAGCAATGTACCATGTCCATTCCCCAATTTTGCATCATTACCAAATTTAATATCTGAAGACAATGTATCACCAATCATTATCGTTTTTGATCTATCAAATCCAGTATCATAAAATATAATATCAGCAAACGTCTTGCTTGGTTTACCGACATCGATATAACTTCGACCGGAACAATATGCCATATACTCAACCACACTTCCACCAGCAGGAAGTGTTAACCCATCAGGTCCAGGATAGTTTCGGTCACCGTTAGTTCCAATATATGGTAAACTCTTGTTGTCATGCATCAAATATTGTAAAGTAGTGGCAATTCGCATAAAGTTGAATTCATTGGTTGATCCAGCAATAACTGCTTTTACCTCGGGGTCAACTTTGAGCAAAGGGTTCTTGGGGTTCCATGATTGGTCCAATAACGGATTTGATCCGCCGACAGCCACATATCCCTCATCAGCCAATTCATCTTCAATTCCTTTATCTCCCAATACCCATATCTTGGAGCCTAAAGGAATACCCATTTTTTGTAATTCCAACACTGCTGAATAACCAGTAGTGTAAATACGTTCTTTATTTATACCATGTATTCCTAAACACGCCAACTTTTCAATGTAGGCTTGACGTGATTTTGATGAGTTGTTGGTGACGAATGCAAATTGTTTATTGTGTTGTTCTAGAAACTGTAAAAATTGAGTTACTTTGGGAATAAGTGTTTCTGCTAACCATACAACTCCATCACAATCGATTAAGAAATTGTCGAATAGGTCAAGTAGCAATTTGGCATCGGCTTTGGTGTTTATTTGTGAAGGATTAGCTTTTTTAGTCATAGCTTTGAGAATTGGGGGGTGGTGATCAATGAAAAATGAGACTCTAATTTTAATGGGGGCTCAGTTGTTTATATATAATGAATTTCGCAATCTAGACTTTACGTCTTGTTTCATGTCATCGGATTTACCGAAACCCACTAACGTTTGCTTATTCCCGTTTGTGTCAGAAAAACAACTATAACGGTTCCAGATAAATTGGTTCCCATCCACGTACTGGCCATGTAGTGGCCATTGACACCAGGAATACAGTAACGTGAGTATTTATTCTGGCACTACCTCCGTATATTCACAACATACTGGCTTGCTGCTTTCCGATATGGAGGTGTTTTGATAACGATTTCAAAAGTGTAAGATAAAGAAGAGGGTTCGAACGCGAAACCTCGGAGATTAGAAAATAAAGCCGATATGAAGTCATCAACACACATTTACCATCCAGTTCATGACGTAATGATAGTCGTCACTTCCTTATGCGCCGTCGTACATGCTTTCAAGTGTAAAGCTTAAGATACCAAGGTCTGCTTCGCTTATTACCTGCACATTTTCAACAGGGTCACGTTGTTTAGTCTCATTAAGCCTTACCCAGTTGGATCCAGCATAGATTTCTTCATGCAAGCTCACAGTAATCTTGTAAAACAAATCTTCTCCTTGTGTATCTGAAATTGGGGTTTTGCGTAACTGTTGTATGAGTTGAAACAAGATTGTTTGGAACTGCGTATAAATTTCGATCCAAGATACACCCGGCAAGTTCAAAATTGATGAAGTATCATAATCGTCAGTAACTTTCAATTCAGCGATAGTCTCGTTTAAAGATAGGATGAATTGATGAAATTTGATTGAGTAGCTCCTCACTACGGTGTCATTCTTAGTGTTGTAGATTAAACATGTGATTTTATCAAGTCCATTTGATTGTTTCTTATTGATGATTAGATTGTTAATGACATTCAAGAATAAATCGTCAATGTATTTCTCCAAATGTGGATGTCGACTCTTCCATACAATCACATCGAATGCTTTATATTCGTCAAATATTAGTGGATCGTATACTTTGTTGTAGTAAAGTATTTGGTTTATACAAACTGATAGAAGCTCTTTAAACACTAGTAGAAGATTGTTGACAGTTAAGGGGGTTTTAGGTACCCCTCTAGCAAGTGTTTTCTTCAACTTCATATTGCATGCATCTTCTTTTATGACATTGGTTTGCTGGTATTGGCTTCTTGAATTTTGCGCGTGGCGCGTGGCGAGATCGCATATTATTTTGAATAATAGACGCGCAAGAACCACCAACTAGTCTCATCCTATCAGCAACCACCTTAATTTAATTTGCATGTCATGTCACTGATTCAAAGTATCAATGCGGTGGACATCTCCAAAATCACTTCCGGACAGGTCATTATCGATCTTAAATCAATCATTAAGGAACTAATTGAAAACGCGATTGATGCCGCAACGTCGAAGATTGTAGTCAACTTTATCAACTACGGTATTGAATCGATAACTGTTCAAGATAATGGAAAGGGAATACAAAAGGAAGATTTTGAAACAGTGTGCTTACGAAGTCATACTTCAAAAATTAATGATCTTGATGATTTGACCAAGTTGGGAACATTGGGGTTTCGAGGTGAAGCATTGAATTCAATTTGCGCCTTATCTACCAAAGTGACAATAACTACCCTGACTTTGGATACTTATCCCAGGAACTACACTTTGAAATATGATCAGCTTGGCAAAC
Organism: Candida orthopsilosis Co 90-125; assembly: GCF_000315875.1. Lineage (NCBI taxonomy): Eukaryota > Fungi > Ascomycota > Pichiomycetes > Serinales > Debaryomycetaceae > Lodderomyces > Lodderomyces orthopsilosis. The sequence goes on from NC_018296.1 coordinate 637,438, forward strand.
TAAAAGAAGAGTCATCGAAATTAGGTGGAATGAGTAACAAATCAGGCACGACTATCACAATTGAGCATTTATTCAAGAATTTTACAGTTCGACGGAAGAACTTTATCAAAAACTCGAAAAGGGAGTTTCATAAAGCAGTCAACTTTATCATCAATTATTTGCTAATATACCCTGAAATCAAATTTGAAGTGACCAATACCAATTCTAGTGGTAAGAAACAATTAGTGTTGTCATCAAAGGGAGGAGAAAATAATACAACAGTGGAGAATTTGATAACGATATATGGAAATAACGGTAATACCAACTTACTCAATGTCGATATCGATATTGGTTTTAATGCAAAATTAACTGGTTACATCTCATCATATTCTTTTGGATTGGGTCGATCGACGCCAGATAGACAATTCTTGTTTGTTAATAAGAGACCTATTGTGTTTAGAAAACTTACCAAGTTGATTAACGAAGTTTACAAGTCTTTCAATCATGTGCAATATCCGATTTATGTATTGAATCTTGACATTGATCCCGAGCTCATTGATGTTAACGTCTTACCAGACAAGACTAATGTATTGATCCATAATGAGTCACGAGTTTTGGAATCTATACGTGAAAGTCTTATTGAGTTTTATACCATGCAAGATAAAGTGATTATTCCAAAAAGTTTGTGGGAGCATATACCATTCAATAAACATGGCACGGCCACTGTGGAGCAGACTTCGACTCAAGAGGATACCCAAGCTCGTACAATTGATATCAAAAAGTTTATAAAGAAAGAAGAAGATAGCATTGACAGTTTAGAAACCCAAAGTTCAGAAGCGAGGAATGAACATATAAATGAAGCTAATGAGGCAGAAAAGTCTGTAGGGAGCAAGGAATTTGAAATTGGTCAAGCAGATAAATCAACAGCAAAAACAGACCCATTGTTTTGTCAGGAACCAGAGAATGAATGTCCAGTTAAAGTGGAGAAACCGCTTTTGGCAACCGCACAAGCCCAAAGACGGATCTGCGTTGAGGTTTTGCGTTCAGTTGATGAGCGTAATATGGACAAAGGATCTGTGGGCCAGTTTGAACTGCAAGAAATTGAACTTGATCATTCAAGAAATGTACCTGAAGAGACCATTGTTGAGACCGAGAATGATTATGATCAAGATGATGAGGTGGAGGAGGAGAAGTCTGAACTGGTATATGCCATCTCCCATAATAGTGTTGCAACCCTGAATCAACTGATTACAAGCGATGTATCTCCACCAGAAAAGAACAAGGAACTTGGTGCGATTAAAAATCAAGCTAGTGATGCAATTCCCACGTCACAGGTGTTGTCAAACTTCTCCTACAATGGACCTGAAATTCAAACAGACATTAGTAAATTGCAAGATAATCATGGTGTAAACTTTCACCCCAAGCAATCAGATGCCTGTGAAGGAAGCTTGTACATTAAGATAGGCAATGAAGAGTTTGAAGAAAGACCAGCAAAGAGGTTCAAGTCGTCAAGTTTGTACACCAAAAAGAAGAAACTTTCATCACAAGAATTGCTATCTACGATATCCTCGCCACGCAATTTTGATAGTGAAGAAGTAGTCAAGAGAAGACAAAATATTAAGGTTAACCAAACTTTAGAGGATGAAGGTATTTATCACATTTCTAAATCCGATTTCCTTAAAATGAAATTGGTGGGACAATTCAACTTGGGGTTTATCCTAGTTCATCATCGTGACAATTTATTCATTATAGATCAACACGCATCTGATGAAAAATACAATTTTGAAAAATTGATTGAAAATTACAGTATTCAAAATCAACCATTGATTAGACCCCAAACACTTGAATTGAATATTATTGACGAAATGTTAGTAATTGATCACGAAGCAGTTTTTAGACACAATGGGTTCAAATTCACCATTGATCATGAAGGTAAACTTGGATCAAGAATTGTCCTCATTTCATTACCAGTATACAAGAATATAATGTTTGACACTAATGATTTCATGGAACTCATCAATTTGGTGAATGAACAACCAAGTAATAAGCATATTAAATGTTCCAAGATTAGGAATATTTTAGCCATGAAGGCATGTCGAAGTAGTATAATGATTGGATCGCCGTTATCAAGGGGTAAAATGACGCAAGTTGTGCAGAATTTAAGTCGGCTTGATAAGCCTTGGAACTGCCCACACGGGAGACCTACTATGAGACACTTGAGCGAGTTAGATAATTGGAATAGCAAGTACTTCGACTATAGCTTATGAATAGAGATGACAATGAACCAGATGGTGTATTGCAATTTGTAGACACGAACTTTTTGCAGTCGCTCCTGCCTGTGTGACAGCTGCACACAAAAAGAAATTTCGTAAAAAAAAATTGCAAAATTTCTTTTTCTCTTAAAAAGCATCAATAGAGATTTGCTGATCTACTGTATATGTTTATACTTGCAAGAAGCAGTAGACCACTGACTCACACCGCATCCATTATATCAGCAAGTTCACAAAGAAGATTAGCAACTTTATCGAACTCACAACAACAGAACATTGAGATGACTGTTTTAGCAATAACCACCCCACCTTCTCCACCATCCACATCAAGAAAACTTTTAGGAAGAGAGTTGTACAATGCTATAGGCCAACCAAAGACTATAGTAGCGCCAATGGTGGACCAATCAGAACTAGCATGGAGAATACTATCCCGCAAATATGGTGCCGATTTATGTTACACCCCTATGTTTCATGCACGATTATTTGTAACTAGTGATAAGTATCGTAAAAGTATGTTTAATGATCAAGATGGCAATCCCAGATACGATCGTCCTTTAATTGTTCAATTTTGTGCCAATGATCCTGAGATTTTGTTACAAGCGGCCAAGCTTGTTGAAAACCAATGCGATGCCGTTGATTTAAATTTAGGATGTCCTCAAGGAATTGCTAAAAAGGGTAAATATGGGTCTTTTCTAATGGAAGATTGGGACTTGATTCATAAATTAATTAGGAAGTTACACAACAATTTATCCATTCCTGTAACTGCTAAGATTAGAGTATATGATGATTATGAAAAATCATTACAATATGCCAAGATGGTTCTTGATGCAGGAGCTCAATTTATAACAGTGCATGGTAGAACAAGAGAAATGAAGGGTCAAAATACCGGACTTGCAAGTTGGAAAATATTGAGATACTTGCGTGATAAACTACCACAAGATCAAGTGTTTTTCTCTAATGGGAATATATTGTATCCTAATGATTTACAACGATGTCTGGATAAAACTAAATGTGATGCCGTAATGTCAGCGGAGGGAAACTTATATAATCCGGGTGTATTTTGGACCAAGACTGATGATGTCGATATGCAATTCCCGCGAGTGGATAAAATTTTACGTCAATATTTTGAAATTGTCAAGTCAGTTGATCCCCATCCCGCATCGCGACATTCAATGAAATCCCATTTTTTCAAATTGATGCATGAATTTCTTAACGTGAGGACTGAATTACGTCCCATGATTGGTAAAACTAGCGTGCATTCATCATTTGAAGAATGGGAAAAGATTGTTGAAGAAGTGGAGAGGATTGTTAAAGACGAAATTTTGACATTGTCCAATTTCAAAGATATGGATGTAGTAGTTGATGGAGATTTACAAAAATGGGGTGGCCATTACAAGACTGTACCTTATTGGCGCTGTCAACCATTTTTTAGAAAAGTTGATGGTGAAAGACAAAATACTAGATTATTGAAAGTTGCGGGAGAAAACGACTTGATGGTTACGTCAAATGAGGCGAAGGAGAAGTCGCTTAAACGTGAACTTGAAGGGGAGGGGGACGAAGATGGTAATGTAAGAAAGAAACCAGCGGCGTGAAGTGGAGGCCATTGATCATGTATTTTTTCAATAGAGAGAACCAACCGTATAGAGTAATCCAAAGATAGTTATTCCAAACAAAATTGTAGTATCATGGGAAGTATTCCCTTCAAGAGACAACAGTGTCTCACAACTTGCATTCGATGAAATTAATTAAACATTTAGCTATATAACCTACTAATCGAACTCTTTACTTAAAGTGTCTCCTTCCCACCAACGGAATCCTAATCCATAGCCCCAAGGATCATTAGTGTATCTTGTTGGGTTAATAACACCAATTTGATACAATTCATCCAATTCTTCCTCACTCAAATCAGGTAGATTAACAATCGATTTGATTCTCTCCAAGTTTGAAGATCTTGGAATAGCAATTCTACCATTCAAGATTTGATAAGCATCAACAATTTCATTAGTGGAAACATCATACTTCTTGGCCAATTCTTGAACCAAAGGTAATTTCAAAACTGGGGCACCTGTACCACCAACTGGTGAATAAGCTTCAATAATGATCTTGTGTTCATTACAGAAGTCAACTAAATTTTGTTGTGGTAATTGAGGATGATATTCGATTTGGTTAACAACTGGAACATGCTTCACATGGGGTAACAATTGACGTATTTTGGGCAATGAATAGTTGGAAACCCCAATTGATCTAGTCTTTTTGGTGTTATCCAAAATCTTTTCCAAACTTTGATAAACTTCAATGAATTTAGTACCAGTTGCTGGATCATCATCATAAAGCAAATTTCCTTTATCGTCCTTGGGAGCAGTTGGTTCACCATTTTCATCACCATGCAATTCAACTGGCCAATGTTGCAAAAACAAGTCAACATAGTCCAAACCAAGTGTTTTCAATGAAATGTCCAACGACTTTTCAGGACTGTGCCAAAAAGAGGGCCACACTTTGGTGGTGATAAAGACATCTTCCCTCTTGACAACACCTTCATCAAATACTTCTTTCAAAGCTTGACCAACATATTTTTCAGTACCATAATACCAAGCAGTATCAATTAAACGATAACCAGCTTTGATTGCTGTGACCACTTGATCCTTAACTTCACTTGGATCATCTGGTGGTACAGTACCCAAACCAAGGGCTGGAATTTTGATTCCATTGTTTAAAGTGAAATAAACGTCAGTAGCTTTCTTAATTGGGGTAGTCATAACGAGACGCTGTGATGAACGTGTGTCGGACTAGGAAAAAGTGTGGGAAATTGAACCAGTATTTATAATTTGTTGACAAAAGGGTGGCTACAGAATTCCTTTTTAGTGATGTAATGTAACGTGCAAATGGGTGTTTTTAAGTTGCTATCCTTCGTATAAATAACCAACTGATTGCTCAATTGTTAAAACCCTTCCCGAATCACAATAATAATAAGCATATTACCATAAAATTTCTTTGTGAGACAATTTGTATTATTATTAGCCACTCCACCCGGAGTATGAAATCCGCACTCACAATAACACAAAATCGTATTGGAGCAATTATAGAAAGAGAAAGAAAGAGAGAGCCACACAATTAGTGAAACCATCATTCTAGCATCCACAAAACAAGACTAATGTCTATTCAATGCAAAACGGTATTCCGTAGTTAGTGATAACATGAGTGGCCTTAACCTCTTTTACATATGTGAATTCAGGAAGAACAGATGAAAAGTTAGTGGTTATTGAAAAGGGCAAAAAATAATAGATCCAAATGAATGAAAGATCTGAGACATACAGCAAGCAAAAATAGAAGTAACCACATTGCCTCGAATGACGCAATTGCTCAAATGAAAGTATTTTCAATAAGGAAATCAAAAAGTGTAAATGCCAGAGACGCTACCAAATTTCAAAGACCAGTAATGGATGTTCAATGACTCCAAGCTCAACGGTGTTCTGAGGCTTTGGGAAGTGTTGCAGCACATTTTAGAGTTGTAGCTTCATTTTCTTTTTCACTTTCCTTTCCCCTAGTATTATGGTTTTGACGATTTTGAAATGAGTGCAGATTGTGTTTATAGTGATGAAGAAAGTGGTCTATTTCGCAATTTTAAGCCAAAAAAACAGTACAAGGATTACAACAAGACTAATGCATAGCATTTTACAATTATTGATGTATTGAATGGTAAAGTATCATGGATCGAAATCAAAGGAATTTGAGCAATATTTATATGACGCCAATGTCCCCTTTTGTTCTCTAATGTTGATAAAATCTTGGATAAAGACACAAAAGTGAGCTTGGAAGAATCAAACACGCAAATGCAGCTCTATTTAACTTATCCGGACATACATTATCCTTTGCTTTGTCTAATATTTGCTAAAAAAAATCACGTTGTTATATACATACACTAAATAGGTCTATGCACATTACGAAAGCTCAATATTACCGACCACGTCTTCATCATTACCACCACCACCACCATTGGTATCCGATCCCTCTTCCTCTTCTAAATCAGCTTTATTTATAGCAATTAGACGAATGAAAGCGACTCTTTTTCTTTTCTTGTTGTATATGAACCAAAAATAACTCCACATTGGTTGATAAGGATACGAGATATCCTCAAATATCGAATCATTAGCTGGTTCAAACAGGTAAATACTGCAACTTTCTTGAACAACTTTCGAATTGGGTGGAGAGCCATGCCTGCTATTGTTTACACTATTTTTCCTACTTGTGCTGGGTTCAGGATGATCATTTGTTTCCACATCTTGAGCAGCTAAATAGGGAGACGATGTTTTCGAAGGTAACACTTCCATGTATGAATCAAGAATATCCCACATCCAGTGTAGGACATCACTTTTTTTACCCAACGACATCAACAAATTATCAAACTTAGTGAGTAGATCAGATATGGGAACTTTAATAAAATCATGAGTTGGTTGAAGATTACTAAAATCCTGATCGGGGAACGTATGATTCAAGATTCCAATAAGGTAAGCAAATGTGCGTCTTGTGGTGGTGTCCTTCAAAGGTCCAAATGGCGAATCATCAATTGCATGCTCGTCTTGATCGGCTTCATTGGTAAAACTGTCATCTGTTGCATTTAATGATTTTGAAAGTAAGGAAGCATTAGCTGTATGTTGAGGATCCTTAATATCAGGAATCAGTGTCTTGTGAAATTGAATTTTTCCCAGATTCGAGCTCGACCTTCGTTGTCTTTGTTGATAATGTTCTTGTTGTGTTCGGATATCCCGAGGACTTCCACTAGTGCCAAATAGCGACGTTATTGAATTCTGTCGTTCTCTTTCCAACGAACGCGATATTATGTTATCCTCGATAATTTGATCTAAATGCTTATCTATTGTCTTGAACAATTTCCGGTCCGACGCAATTGGCTTCGTCGTAAATAATTCACAACCCCCTCTAATTTCTAATGAGTTGTCAGCCAGGGTGAAATTTAGTTCCTGGTTGACTAGCTCTAGATCAATTTCATCAATATACTAGGGACTGGTTAGTATATAATTGCACTGAGTAGGAAACTTCCACCCCACCCCCGCCGTTTCGGACGACAAAAGGTCACCCACCCCGGAGGAAAAAAGAATACAACGTGGAATAGAGACGAGATGTACATACTTTCATAATTGTTCCTTTGGTACTTGAGCTAGTAAAGTAGAGTCAATCTCTCAATTGCAATTAATGGGATACTAGTTTGATGACGTTGATAGAATTTGAATTGTTGTTTGTTTGACAAATGTTTTGTTTACCGCTTTTACGCACGACCACGTTTCTTTCAATCACGTCTTTAAATTTTGGAGTCGGCTGTTTCGCGTGCTAATAAATGTCATTTACCCTAAATGGGTGCAATTTGCGAGCCCGAATAATAAACTCATTAAATATAAATATCCTCTATTAATACAAACCAGTAAAGAGAAATAACTATACTCAGACCTCTTTCAACCCTCGTTTATCAATTGCAAAAGCGTAATTCTTAAACCTATTATTTCTTATGTTGTGTGTACTTAGAACAACCTTGATGAACCGTTCAACTTGCCAGCCTTTTATCAACAGAGAAACACTCGATTGGACACTAGCACTGGTGGCTGAAGATGAAGCAGGCAGTAGTTGCCGTGACTGCTCTTTACTCCCATTTGAGCCCAACGTAAACCCCTCGCAAAGTTGAGCATAAGATAACCCAGTTTCTAAATCCACTCCTCCATTCGCTTCACTCTCACTTACTAGCTCTTCTCTTGACTTCAATTGAGGCTTATACGTTTTCATCAACATGATTCTATTTTGAATTCTCGTTGCCCATGGATACCCCAAAGTAGGAACTATTCTTTTTGTACTCTTATTTTTCAACTCATGAGCCTTCATGATCAAATCAGCTTGAGTTTCACGCATGGCAACAATCCTATTTTTGTTCAATCGAGGATCTTCTTCTACGGGCACAGACCTAGTGCCATTTTCATCCGTTACCTTTTTGCGTTTGTTTGAGGAAGAATTTGGATCAAGTGATCTTTGCAATTCCAAATCTAATAACTCCAAATCTCGTTCGTTTAACTGTACGTGTGAAGGAGGTAGGTATTTGAATATTGTTTTGGGGTCCCATCCGGATGCTATAGGGATTTGGAAATCCAAATTCAAAGGATACGATAAATCCTCATCATCAATGACAGATTGTTTTGTATTGGAAAAGTCAGCAGTATGATCACTAACTTGATTCACCACCACTACAGCAATATTGAACTCCCTGGCCAATCTGGTCAAATGGCGATACATCAGACTTAGATAATGTAGTTTTGTTGATCTTTTCGCATACTTGGCAGTCTTGTTGCCAACCAATTTCAGATAACTATTTTTCAATCGTTTAAGTTCTTGGAAATCTGCATCCTCTTCAAGCTCTTGTTCTTGCTCCTCTACCCTGTCTTTCATAAAGTTGACGTTGGACATTGCATCCTCTCGTCGAAAGTGATGAGCAATCGAATCAATAACAAGAAGTTTCGTATTTGATTTATCTTGTTGCAATTGTGTTGGCAATTGTGTAAACAAAATATGATCTTGACTTTCCAAGTCAGGACAATATATATAGGATATTTGATTCAATTTTGCATCAATTGTCAGATGATCCAACTCGTCTTCAAACATATCTGCCAACCTTTTCGACTCCATAAATGTCTCCGTGGCAACATGAATGGGTTTACTTTGAGGGTACTGTACAATACAGTTGTGGATCAACTGATAAAGAAACTGTGATTTCCCACAACCACTAGCACCAAACACCTCGGTTACCTCACCGAGGTAAATTCCACCACCACCCAACTCTTCATCAATCGATGTCAACCCAGTGGAGATTGTCTCTCCATCATCAAACAAATCATTCACATTACTCGGCTGTATTAATAAATCATTATCTAGTGCTCGAAAATACTGGTTTATTTCACCTGCTGGTCGGTTTATGAGTTTAGCTAGCTCTGAATGATTATTGGATGCCTCATAGTGGTGTATTAGGTCAACGATGGATTTCCCATAACCATTTAGTAAACCCACTAGATAGGGGAATTTGTGAGAGCTTTGAAACTCACTTGGACCCAACTGTTTGAAATCATCCATGTAAACATGTAAAAAGTAAAAGTGAAATGCAGCAAGCTTATTTGTTGATGCTTTAGTTTTGCAAATTGTGGTGATTTTAATTTTGTGTATGATGCGTCGATATAAAATAGGCAGATACGTCAACTACTTAGTCTAGTCTAGTGTACACAATCTATGTAAAAAACTCTGAAGCTTTAGGGATCATGAAGTTTCTAGATTTAGCAAACCAAACAACACAGTTAGGGATGGACCATCCATAAATAGCACCAACACCACCATCTCTACCAATTGGCACCACAATTGTAGCTTTCCTAGGTTTAACATATGGTGTTAACTTGACGTTCAAATCATCAAACACTTCGTAAGCAACAGTCTTTGCAAATATTGGCTTTTGATTATATGTTAAATCAACTATGGATTGTTGTCCCAGAGCAAGGATATCACCAAGACAAATAACCTCATGAAAATCACGCACACGGAAATACTCATCGGTGATTACATATTTGTTCTTGTCTAATACTTCATCTGGTAAGTACTCAGTATTTGGTATCAATTTGAATGCTTCAACAACCAAATCAAAGTCACGAGTAGTACCATCTTCAAAAACAATAGTGGAATCTCCCTCTTTCTTGACACGCTGATTATTAACAATTTCAATATCCAATTTTTCCAACTTTTTAGTCACCGATGAAACGTGGTTAGGTAATGGGATAGATAGTGGCCCCAGTGATCCAGTATACAAAACAATTTTCTTTTTGCCTTTGTACTCATGTCCTAATTCACCTGCAGTTTCAACACCAGTAGTTCCACCTCCGATAATTGCAATACTTTTCGCTTTTTGGATTTGGGCACTAGTTTCTTTAATTGAATCCAATGTGAAATCAACACTCTTTACTGAATCAAGTTTCCAAATCGGTGACACCGATCTTGTACCGGACGCGAGTATCAAATTATCATAGTTCAACTTAGATTCATCAGCAATAGTTACACTCTTTGATTTGAAGTCAACATTTTTGACACTTGACTGAACATGAGCTGCTTTATGAATCGTTCCTTTGACCAAATTGTCAATTGATTCACCAAGGGGGAAAACTGTTTTCTTTATTGAGTCATTCTCAACTAGTAAACGAGGAACACTAACATTGAAAAATGCCTTGTCGTTGGGTGAGATCATTGTAATGTCTAATTTGACGTCTTTAGTGGAAAGTAACGTCTTCAAAGCTAATATAGCAGCATAAGAACCTCCAACAATAATAACCAGTTTGGTGGGCGACATTTTTGCAGATGGTATCAATCAATCAGTGATCCTGGGGCGGAACGATGGAATGGCAATGTCGGTTTAACAGATTTATATGTTGGAGGGCAGTTACACATCTTAGTAATAAACTTCATGAAATTTGTAAAATTTGTAATGCTTCGAGGGTTAAAGAAAAACTGCGGATCGGAATTGAATCCCAATTCGGAAAAGAGCCGAAATATTACAACAACAAAATTAATATAACATTTCAGCTATATAATGAGAGGGAATGGGACTCAAAGAGCTCCATTGAGACATTATAATTCCA
>NC_018296.1:649048-752870 GCF_000315875.1 Candida orthopsilosis Co 90-125
CACTCCACGCCCAGATACACAAACACATAGAAAATTTTGGGATTTTCCTATACTCTTCTGTAAACTATACTATTTAATGAGCACCAGAGATAAAGAACCACTTGTCAATTGATTTATCAATTGGAGCGGCCTTAGCTGGAGCAGCAGCTGGAATATCAACATTTGGTTCGTAAGTTGCAGTTTTTGCCAAAGTAGTATTAACCAATTCAATTCCCTTTGAGTCAGCACTTTGTCCAGCAATCAATTTTTCCCAAGCTTCATGAGTTTCATTGATAACTTCTTCAGCATATTTCTTGTTTTTACATTCACCACTAAATGCAAATTGATTTTCTGGTTTTCCATCTGGAATTTTGTAGATTCTAAACCATTCATTAGTGGCTCTCAATAAACCTGGCAAATGGGTTTCAACATCTTCAATGTCGTTCAACTTAGGAGCTAATGGATCATTGACATCAATAACAATGATCTTCCAATCAGTTTCACCTTCATCCAAAAGAGCCATGACACCCAAGACTTTAACTTGTTTGACTTCACCAACGGTGGCGACTTTTTCACCAATTTCACAAACATCTAATGGATCATTGTCACCTTTAGCCTTGGTTTCTGGGTGAGTAACATTTGGATCTTCCCAAGTTTGGGGGAAAGCACCGTAGTTGTGAATGTATCCGTGATGTGGGAAACAGTTACGAACAAATCTCAACTTTCCCTTTTTGGTGTCTTGAATAATTGGGTTCAATTTGATGTCTTTGGAGATTTCCAATTTAGCATTGGTCCATCTTGGAACTTCAACAACCATGTTGAGAATGGTTTTCTCTTCATTGGCGTACAATGGAATATCATGGAATGGAGAAATTGGTTTACCGTTCTCTTCAAAGTAAACTTTGTAGTCCAAGGTGTTGGCAGCACCAACTTGACGTGTTTGGAAAGACATTATGCGTTTGGTTAATTAATTGATGGTTTGTTAAAAAAGAAAAGCAAGTGACGAATCGTAAATGAAAAATTGTTGAGTGGGTTTAGAATTTTTTTCTAGGATTCGTTTTTGTGGTACGAGGCTTTTTCAACCTCACCAGTTATCACGTGCAGGGTAAGCATTTACGGACCTTGTCAAGTATGTAGGTGTTATATTCATCAGCTGCTACAACGTTCATTTCTGCCTTCTTGTGTAAGAATATGCCTCGTGTTAGCTCTCTGTGGACTTTTTCTCCTAGATTAACCATTGCAGTGGAAGAAAGGTTCGTCATTATGGATACATCCCGAGTGCTGATTGTTAATTGTGAAATAGGATTCGATTCAAGTAGATACATCCCTGTGTATTCAATGTCAGGGATGGAAAATTTAAATTGTTTGTATATGAGTATCCCATGAGAATCGGAGTCGAAAAAGCCTAAAGTTGTCGTGTGGTAAGTTTTTGTTAACCAACTGGCAAATCGTTGTGTCAAGTTGTCTGAGAACCCCTTCCCTGTAATCACTATCAAATTTCTATGCAACGCGTCAGATTTTGTTTCTATGAATTTGCTAAACGAATGTAACACCGCATCCTTTTCAAGTACTATCACCAACAATGCAGTTCCGGGGAGTATGGTGGAGTTCCATTTGAAGTAGCTGCAATAGTCAATGGGAATCAAAATTGGTTCTGCCATTTGCTTAAAAATGTTGCCATACATCAACCCCTTTTGAGTTGGGTGGATATTAAAATCTCGGGCCAAGGACCACCCTAGACCATCTTCAACCAAATCTGTGAGGAGTTTCCTGCATTCCTGTTGGTCTCTGTTGAATATTTCTACATCTTGATAGTAGATATCTCTTACAGTTGTGGTCTTATTGAGGATCAAGTTACTCTTAAGGATTTTGATTATTTTGATAATGGCTGCTAGTTTGGTGCAATCCGATGTGAAAATTGAGGGAGTATTGAACAGCATAAGTTTTCTGTAACCGAGTAATTCATCCGAGGTCCGATGAATAACAAGAGAAAAACCCTCGTGCTTATTAAATGCCAGGACTAGCTGTTGCCATATGTGGTCGAGCACTTCAAGTTTAGACCTAGTACATAGTTAGTAATAAGCCGTCATAAAGCAATATTTGAACTCAGTGACTTGCTTTGATGGATCATTTCTTGTATGAATCTCTCTAAGCTTTAAGCTCATTGTGGTATTGGTGGTGATTAGGGAATGATTTTTGGGATAGGACTACATACACACTTTGGTTGCAAAGGTGAGACTACAAATTCATGCGGCGTTCAAGACATTTGAAGACTACACAAAATCAATACTGTGGCCAGCACTATATCTAAATTCACTTAGTCTTACGATGGGTAGTACGGTGTTATTAACCATCCGCCTTTCCTTAATCCGAAATAGTGCATAATTTAGTTACTCCAGCGGATAGCAGGGTCCTTGATTTCGTAATTACTGTGACGCAAGAGGTGTTCCTCAGCCAATGACCACTAATGTTTTAAATTGTCTTGTCATTAATTTTTTTCTTGGATCTTTTATACATACAATATCATTTACAAAAAAAGGAGGTAAAGCAATTGAAGTGAGTCTGTTTGGTTGCATGTTTTTTTCTGGAATGCAATCTTTTCTTGGGTTGGCAGGTAGACTAAAGAACAAATCGAAAACCAACAAGACATTTCGTGAGAGGTGGAGAAATGTGAAACCTCAAATCTAAGCCTTTAAAAGATAAAGCTGTCAAGAATACATGATGATCCAAATAACAGCTTTGAAACAAAGAGTACCTAATAACTTGTCTCAGAGACAATCAACAGTGACTATATATTTTCGATTACTACAGCATACCTTCTCATAATAGCGAATAAGAAGAAATCGCTATCAACATTGTCTGGATTTTCTATTAATAGCAGTTTGTGTCAACTTTGTTTGTCCCATTTGTTAGTACGATTATGAGCTTTTCTCTTTATCTGTTCTCTTGACCTTGTCTTATGATGTGTAATTGCTTGGTGGCGAACAAGAATATCATATATCTTTTCAGTGTCTTTAGTTATATAGCGTGCTCCAATGACGGTATTCTTGTCATTAAAAGTTCAGTGTCTATTGTTTCTTTCTTTCTTTGTGTATGAATGTATGTGTCGCTCTAAATTTTCTAATATCCGACTTAAGAGAACAAAAGAACAAAAGAACAAAAGACCTTTGAGATCTTTAAATTTGTTTTGTAAGCGAACAATTTCATATATCATTCACCAGACACCGAAAAATCTTTTATTATCGGCACTTGATATATAATTACAGCTTTACCAGTTAGTATTGTTACCAGCAGACATAGCTTAGATTTAGCTGTATTAAATCGAATCTCACATTTTCACGCATTTCACCAGTCCCCCACCCGGTCATCGTTCCGCAACCATCCCCCCAGATACCAACACACAAACCATATAGAGAAACATGCCGTGTATCGACAAAGACAACACTATATCAGACAGCATCATTTCTCTTCACGAAAGAGACTGGGATGACGATTACTGGAGCAATTCCGGAGGAGCAAGATGGGCATTCTTTGCTATATTTGTTGTTTTGATAATCATTGTTGTATTGGGCACGATAAGAGTCAACAAGAAAAGAGCACAACATGGAGAACAACCAATTTATGGAACTAGATGGCTAACTCCACCATCTTATAGGCAGTCGCAAACTCAATATCACCAACCAGATCATGTTAGAGACCCAGATTTACCAAGTGCTTATGTGCCTACATATACAGCTACTGCAAACGAGTTTGACATGGGTTATTACGATTCAAATGGAAATTTCCATCCAAATCCAAACGCGAAGCTGGCGTTACCTCATCCTCCACAAACGCATCAAAGAACAGGAAGTGCAATTAGCTCACATACAAATACAGGTGCAACACCTTTATCATCGACTTTGGATCATGTCAATGAATCTGACAGACCGGCACATGAAGGTCATAATGGTGATGATGATGATCTTACTGATATAAGCAGACCGGCTGGACCACCACCTACAAGAAATACAAATACTAGCTTATCAGGTGTAGTTAGACCTGAGGGACCACCACCTTCATGGCATGAAAATAATGGTTCACGTGAAGCAAATGACAACGGTCATGTTATTACCACTGCTGGGATCTCAACCGATGATTCATCAGACGGGCCACTGCCCTCATCATCGTCCAATAAAGGGACAGAAGTGAGTGAAACTACTATTGAAAAGAAAAGGTAGAAAGTTATTCATTTGTATACTAGTGTATAGTGATTCGTAATTATTAATGCCATCCAATTCGTCTGTTAGCCATTCACTAGAGTCTTGTTTTCCGGTTCGATATAGATAAATATATTAAGCTACACACTTAAGCCATAAAATCGAAAATTGAACCCATATTGACATACCTACGTCCACACTCCCCAAGATATTTCAGAACTACATCTTGACAGTATCCAAATAATTCCTTATTCTGCTCCGCCAAAGCATCAACTTGACCTTGAGCCAATTTCTGTTGCTCTTCACTGCCAGAAGTCTCAAGTGCATCAACTATTGGTCTCAATTTACCTGCTTTTGTCTTTTCCACATCAAAGATGGAATTAAAATATAACAATTGATTGTACAATGCTTTATCGGTATACCTGTATCTCATGACTCCTCTACAATCCAAGCCTTTACCTGAAGTTCCGATGCATCGTTTTCCGTACACTGAGATTTGTCTTGTTTCAATGCCACATGAGTTATCATCACAAACTAACCAACCACAATAGTATAATGCAATGTGTTTTCTTATTGTTGCTTCTAGTTGAGCTGTGAGCTTTATTGTAGGGAAGGTATAGTCACATCTTTTGCATGTGACACCGTTAAAAGTAACTTTATAATCGTTCGAAGATTGTATGCCACCATATCGGAATACATGACCACAATTACATTTCAAAACAAGATAACTAGATTGTCTAAATCTCTCATCATCTGAAATGTTTGATTCAATAGACGCGATTTCTCCATTGAAACCTTCATTCTTCACCTTGAGGATATAACGTTTGGTGTCAATGCCTAAACTTGTTGCTACTCGCATCATGTCAACAGAATCAATCTTGTCTAACAACCTCTCAACAGGGGCAAATATCTGCTTCTCGAGGTAAAACATTGGGTCTGGTTTTAAATCCAATTTCTTTGACAACAATTCTTGTAATGCTCTCGCTCTTTCAGCAACTGTGGATTTGTCAGTCTCATTGGTGGGAGCAGTGACAACGTATGATATTACACTACCTGCCTTGATAACTTTTCCTTCGTTTTTCAAACGAAGTGCAACCAGTACTTGAGGCATCGACTTTCCATTAGGGTAGTTGTTGGGATCCTTTGAAAGTTTAGTGTTGATTTTGAACCTGTCAACAGGGATCTCATTACGTAGAATCTTGTCTCGCATTTCCTCCAAGTACGAGTAGACATCCTGTAAAGCTTCTTCAGGATCTGAATCAGACAATATTTTCATCAACACAAATGTTGAAATATCTTTTGAAAGCTGACAATATTCACGTCTTCTCATATCCAATCCTTTAACCTCCAACGTTGACACTTCTTCGCCAGTAGCTTTATTCACTGAGACATTCATGGCAGCATATTTCTTTTTGGCATGTAACAACAAACGCTTGAATACATTATCGATATCAATCTCCAACATTCTATACCTTTCATTGACTTGTAACTTGAAATCTTCTCCAAATTTAATAGCCTCCTTCAAACTTTGAGCACCTGTATCAATCATGACGGAATCAGTATCTCCATACACAACCCTCAAGCCAGATGCTTCAGCAAGTTGTCTCGTGTCCATCAAAATTTCACGACCTTTGTTTGTCACCAACATTGCCAACGGTTTTGCATAAAATCTAGAGTTTACATAACCTAAACAGCCGTACATGGAATTTGCCGTCAATTTCAAAGCTTGCTGTTTGATATCATACTGAGCTCTCTGAAAGGGTGTGTTCTTTGGGTCCTTCAAAAGCTTCTTCACTTCTCTACGTCGTGTGACTAGTGTATTTAACAATCGTGGCAACACTCCTCTTTCTGAATCATTGTCTGGAATCAAAGGCATATCCTTATCTTCATTATGTGTAGTATTGAATCTAGCCCTGTCAACTGTTGTAAAGCAAATATTATATTCCTGAATGATGCTAGGATACAATGAGTTAAAGTCCATAACCAATATATAATTTTTGTGCAAACCCTTCTCTGGTTCAAAAACCAAACCACCTTGGTACTTGGGTTTTTTATTCGATGTTGCTGTTTGCACATCTTCGTCGGCGTTTTCCAATTGTGCTTCTTGCTGGAACGATGTATTCTTGTGGGTTGAATCCTCTTTATCTGGTACAATATAGTTGTTTCTCCTAAACTCGTGCAATAGAATGTACTCATTTCTACCTGCTCTAGTACCACTTAAGGTATGACTCCAAGCATTACCAGCAATGTTGGTCAACTGTTTTGACAATGAAAGTATTTGAGTGGCGAAAGCTACTTCACTTGCTATCTTTACATTGACTTCGTTCTCTTTCAATGCAAGCATAAATAATGTTGCATCTTCAAAGAATCTTGGATTTTGGTAATTGATGTCCAATGCATTGTGTTTCTTGTGACAAACAACGTCATACATTTCAACTAAGTCCCATGATTGACACTTCAGTGTCAATGACTGTCCCATTTCGTTTGCAATGTCACACAATAACCTTCCCCGGAAAACCTCACGAATAAGCAAGTTATTGTTGAAGCCTGAACCATGTTTGTTGATTGCATGGGGCCATTGCTTTCTGTTTCTGCGACCTAATGTAGACCATGTAGTGACTTGATTATCATGCATTCGATGTACCAACACATCTAAAGAAATGTTTTCCAACCGATGACCAACAAATATGTCTGGATCAATCGTCTTGATTTTTGCAGCAACGGCATTCAACAAGACCTTTTCATTCGGGCACGTCCGTAACTCAAACTGTTCCTTTGTTGCTAACTGTGTCATTCCTGGTGGGAATGAAACTGTACCAACAGGTCGAGCAAATGTAATGATATCATCCGGTTTCAAGTCTTCCGGGATCGGAGCATCTTGAGGTAAGTTGTAGTATGTTGCTAAAGAGACAGAAACTACTTCTTGTTTGTTTTGTTTTGGATTCATCACTGTTTGTACCGAGATCGAAGTGCATGTTAAATTGGGAGCAGGTGGTGGGGACTTGTCCACAACACTTATTTTCCCCGGCAGAGCGACAGCAACTTCAATTTGACAATGAGATGAATTTCGAATGGCATCAAAATCCCCTCCTTGAATTTCAAGCCAGCATGGACCCATAATATTTCTTTGTGTGACAAAAGATTCAAACATGTTTGCATTAGTTCCAAATATGTGATTGAACGTTTCCCCTTCGGTGTCGGCTGGAAGAACCCTTCTGTTCGTAGCCGTATTATATGGTAATAAAACTTTCAAATACTCTATCTCTTTGGGTATATTAGCCAACTCAAATGCATACTTTTTGGTTTCAGGCTTTGCCCTGAGGGTTTCCAATTTATAATTGTCCATGAAGATGGGGGTGATCTCCTCACGAACGTCATCAGTGCTGAATCTTTCATTTTTACCAGAACCTTCATTCACCTTTGGCAAGATATACAACTCACGACAAAGTCCATTTACCTGAACAACTCCAGATGCCACTTTCCCATCTTTGGTTTGAATCTTTCCAAAAAGTAACAACGAGTTTTCAACTTCAGCGTAATCTAACCAAAACATTTTAAAGCTTCCGGTTTCGCTACTCACATTCAGTTCGTCCAATTTCTCAGTGTGCTGAACAAATGTAGTGTAAGGTTGTCTTGAAGGCGATGATGAGATTGTGCTAGCTTTGATAGAGGATATTGTGGTGGTATTGTTTTCTCTCTTGACGCCCGCAGTTTTTGGTCTCTTTGCGAAGATAACATCATCGTCTGAATCACTTTCATCTATCTCCGGTCCCAGATCAGCTTTCTTATTCGTTACCTCTTTTCGAGGAGATGAGTCGGGATCAAAATTCTCCTTTTCTTGAACAGCATCGCTAGCAATAGTTGTTACAGGAGATGAAGGTTGTTCAACTTCATCGAAATCCATAGTGTAGTCTGATGATGCATTGAATGCTTCAACCGAAGGCGACTTTCTTTCTTTGGTGATGGTGGAAAATGTGAATGTGGTGTTTGGTTTCTTCTTTTTGTTGATGGTCGATTTTTTAAAATTTGCAAACGATTTTGCCATGTTGACTTTCTTCTGTGGCACATCCCCAAAGCCATCAAGAATATCGTCAATGTTCATATCCACTTTTTTCACATCCTTGTTTCTTGTAGTTGGTTTAAAGAAATTGTTGATTGGCGCTGTCTTTGCAATTTTCGTGGGTCTTTGTCCATCTTTCTTCTTATGCCTTTTTTTATTTGAAGCTATGTCGTCTTCATCAGAATAATAATTTGGTCTTGACGAGTCGTCCCATTCATCAGTACCGTTATCAACGTATCCCTCACCATTATCATCAACAATGAAATCATCATTTATCAATTGGTGTCTTTTATGTTCCCTAAAAGTCTCCTCGTCCACCTCATCATATATTTCGTTCAAGTTGGTTTCGTCATCAGAATCTAGCAAAACTCTTCCTCCCGTCTTTCTAGCTTCTTTTAACAAACGTAATTTTTCTCTCTTTGCAGCTTTTGTCAGCATGTTGAAAAGCTGTCTAATGCTTAGTGGAGAGATATAACTCAGATAATGATATATCTAGTGAAATGTACCTTAGTGAGAAATGAATTGAATAAATTCTTATAGAACCGAAAGAAAATCAAAAACTCAATTAGACGTGTTTTTGTGTGAGAAAGTGCATGGAAACGCGTAAATATATACACAACCACAAAAACCATTACGATTAGTATTACTATTGTTATGGAGTACTAGACACTCTACGTAGTTATCAACTTCTCCTTACACTCCTGTAATCAACTCTTTGGGAATCAAGCCTTGGGCAACTCGTTGAACAATCGCACCCCCAAACTCAATGATGATCAGTGGGTCCCCCAACAACTGTCTAATGAGATCCCATATCAAATTGGACTCTTTCAAAGCTGTAATCAAATCAGTCAAGCTAAGGGCATGAGATTGCAAAATCAGAACAAGAAAATGTGCATTTGGTGCCGCCAATTCAGGTGTAGTCAATAAGTGCTTCACAACAGAAACTGCCAACCCAGAATCTCTTAATGAAGTAAACAACTGATCCAACAATGCATTTTCTCTCTTGCTTATATCATGAATCGTTGAATTGATTGCATTAATAGGTTCGACATCCAACCGTTTACTTAATAAACCTAAGTCCAAACCACTCTGCTTCAAAATTTCAGTAGT
Organism: Candida orthopsilosis Co 90-125; assembly: GCF_000315875.1. NCBI lineage: Eukaryota > Fungi > Ascomycota > Pichiomycetes > Serinales > Debaryomycetaceae > Lodderomyces > Lodderomyces orthopsilosis. Next base: position 658,394 of record NC_018296.1, read on the forward strand.
AATGTTGATCAAGCCAGGCAAAATCTCAGAATCTTCTAAACTTAACGTTAATACATCTATTATCAAATTAGATCTTTGTAAAGCAATAATCAAATCTGTCAAGTTAATCATTCTTAATTTTATAACCCAAATTGTTGTTTGAATCACAATATCCAATAACTCTGGACGTAACAAAACAAAATCAATCACAGTTAATGCAACACCAGTGTTGTTAAGAGTCAGCAATATTGTGTCTAATAACGGCATTTCAGATCTCTTTTCCAATAAATCAAAAGCATCGGAACGTGGTTTTGCCCCAACGGCAAAACTTGGTCCGAGGTTATGAGCATTGAAATCTTGTAGTGACACTAGCAATATTGCAAGTTGAGTGTTGTTGAGAACTGGCCCCTGAGCGATAACGGAATTAGATTCATTCCATGATCTTGTTATTCTTGATTTGGCAGGGGTTGTTTCGTTCCAAGATCTTGTTATTGCCGGGTCAGCGACGGTGGTTTCATTCCAAGACCTTGTTCTTCTGGAGACGGGGTTGTTATCGTTATCGTTCCATTGTCTTGATATTGCCGAACCGGCGACGGAATGAATCACGGACAAGGATAAGATAGTAAGCAAGTGTGTGGTTTTCATTTCACAGTGATGCGTAACCGCTCATACCCTTGTTAGCAAAGGGAAGGCAATACATCCTTATTTATATTGGGATTTTCAATATCACCATCATTGTGTTCACCTCTAGTGAAAAATCAATTAAAGGCAAGTATAAAGCCAGAGTCTAACCAGTTTTGAAATTTGCATCCACCCCAATCTGATCTGATATCCCAGATTGGAATCTCAGCATTAATCGAGATTTGTGCCTGACATTTTCTTCCACTTTCCTAAAACTCAAATGTAGGAAGAATTGTGAATCTTCTTAAAAGCGAAAAAAAGAAAGCATGTTCACACAATTTTTAGGAACCCTACAACTTCCACAAAAAGGTTGGCTATAAGATCGCTTCTTTTCCTAAAATTACGATAAATGTCTTTTGCAAATATCGACCTCGAAGCTCAAAAGAAGCCGTTGATACAGAAAGGTGCTGTAGACAAGTATACTGATGCTGAATCTAATCATTTGGATAAGATTATCGATAAGACTTCGAAGCAACTACAAACATTTAATCAACAAATCTTACAATTTGACCAACAAAGAAGACAGCTAGGCTCAAGGCGAGATTGCGTACAGCTTCGTTCTAATATTGATAATTCCATTGACCACATAAACGAGTTGTATATTGCGATACAGCACTTAATATCTAACTTATCGCAATTGATCAATGTATCGGCAGGAGACAAATCGGATGGTACCGATAAGCTCAAGGTCAGTAGCCGTCATATCGTTATCAAGGAAAGGCTTGTAAGTGAGTTTAATGAGTTGGACAAGAAATTCAAACGGCTGGTTAAGGTGTATCAGGAAAAGAAAAGAGTCACACCTATTATCTCCAAAACAGACCCTCAAAGAGACAATAAAGAACCAACTCACTATGATTCATATCAAGTCCAACAACAGACGCAATTGGAGCCCGAGTTAGATCAAGATTTGGTTGAGCAAACTGAATTACAATATCACTTACAATTGACAGAGGAGCGAAATCGAGAAATCGAACAAGTAACAGAGGGGATAATGGAGGTGAATTCGATATTCAAAGATTTGGATCAGCTTATACATCAACAAGGTGAACAGCTCAATACAGTCGAGGATAATATATTGCAACTACATGGTAATACTCAACAGGCAGATAGAGAGTTGACAAAAGCAAACAACTATCAAAAACTGAAAAGTAAGTGGTCTTGCATTTTGCTCACAGCGTTGACAATAATCGTATTAATAGTAGTTCTCGCAGTTGTTAGCTAAAAGGGTGTAATTAATAGCAACAAGTAATAAATAAAAGACATTTAGAATCGAGTATGCATTGCGGATAATGGGTTGGTTCTTTTGAACTTGCATTTTATAGCTAGAGATCACAAATCACTATCTACACGATTAACGAAGTGAGTATGTTCAAAACAATGAACGAATTGAATAAAAACTTAAATAACTTATGTGTTAAATTAACTAGGAAGTAAAGAGGCTGAAAATGTGAGCATAAGTAGGATGAACTAAATTAGTCAAGTTCTAACTCTTCATCGTCAGCAGGTTCAACATCCGTATCTATTTCCAGAAAATCGCTTGTGTTTGGAGTGCTAACTTCAGTAAAACTTTCATACCCGGTAGACTTCCCCTCTTCAGCTTCTGCAAATGCACCGTCTTCATAGCCATCAGCAAAAACCCCATCATTTTTGATTTTATGTGCCTCGAGTTTCTGATGACAATATTCGGCACCTCGATTGAAAAGGTTCTCAGCAGCTTGTAGGATTGTTGCTCTATTATTGGCTATTGCCAACCCTGCGCCGGCAACTCCACCGATGGCAAGTGCGACTTTGACAGAAAAAGGCACTGTAGGATGGTGTTAGTAGATTATATAGTAATGTAGCAAATCGTCATATACACACCAATTAGAGGCATTTTGCGGGGATACAATTGTATAATTTATGTTGTTTCTTGATATGGGGACTTCCCTGTAAACGTGGAACCAACTGTATAATAGTACAAACAATATTGAAGTATGATATTTCTCTTCTCTAGTGTATTTGTTCCCAGTTGTTTGATGGCAATAAATGGTCCCCTAGAATAGAACAACCTGTGGAATTAAAGTAAGGCGAGAGTAAGGTCACACAGCATTGTTCTTATTTTGTGTAATAAAACATACATCGGATAAGAGCTTAAAGAACGACCCAAAATTCAACTTCAAGTCCACCTTGTACCACCATCAAAGACCCTAATAAAGCAATGCAGCGAATGGAAAGATATGGGCAGAATGGCAAGGTTTGATCTTAAAGGTATCTAATCATATAAAGAACCGGGTGGCAACAGCTGAAGAAGGTGGACATAGGCTTCCAATATGATTGAGGGGTTAACTGCAGATTAAAATGAAAATAATGATTCCTTCCTGATCACTTTCTTCAATACAGGGCTTTTTATCCTTCTGCTTTCATATCCACAGACTCATGGCGTTATCAGCCACATTGGCGCTACCTATTGATAACATACTTTTGTCTTGAACTATGACTCGAAATATTTGGCACATTTATAGATGGCAGCATCTTCCCTTACCCAAAACAGATCTTGCAAATCATAAGTTTATGACGAAAATTGGCTCTGAAAATTTTATACTTTCCCGACCGTTGAGCGTTTCGGAGAATTTTTTTAGATCAAGAACTGCCAGTGGTAATTATCGAAATTTTCAAGTTACTGCCACCTACCAGCCAGGTTTGAAGAATAATTTGAAACTTTTCTACTATGCATTGAAGAAAACAGTTCTTGATTACCACATTTTGATAACCAATGTCCAATTCAATTCCTCAATTGATAGCTACTTTTATGAGCCGTTGAATAGTGTTGATTTTGCCAGTGTCGTTGAATTGATAGAAAGTGATGACTATATTAACAACAATATGATTAATGAAAAGTTTATGAAATCAGTGAATCAAATAACCTTCAACCTTTATTCACAAGACCCGTTGTTCAAGTTAATATTGGTGGGCGAAAACCATCTTTGTGTTGTTTTCGAACATACCATCGCTGACGGATTGGTCGCTAGATACATACACGAAATTCTACTTGAAAACCTTGCATATTGTGATAATGCTTCCAACTGGGACACTTTACAACGCGAGTACGGATTTGTGGATTTGGACAACCCACATAGTGCCCAGCTATTCAATCTCGAACGTGACCATAAGTTCATCAAAAACTCATTGCCGCCTCCAATTGATCTATTCCTTTCGATGGATGAGGACTATACCGGGGGTAATCCCCAATTCTCTGAAAATATAATACCTCCAAGCACAGAGGGGAAATGGCTCGGGCGGTTTCCTGCTGTAGATACACATAATGTTGCTTTTAAATTGATCAACGTCCCACCAAATGAAACTGAAAAAATACTTAAAAGATGTAGAGCAGAACAGACTTCTGTCACATCGTACATTGAAGTGGTATTAGCATTAACAATACATTCATTATTTAGAGGGAAATATGCCTCATTTAAATGCGCTATGGCTTTAAGAAGACATTTTGATGCAAAAAGTGCACCAAAAGAGTACGTCTCCATTTTAAGTCACCCGGGTTATAAAATTTTAGGAACTCTGGCACATATGGGCTTTGGGATGAACCTTCCTCCAATCACGGAATTCTCGTGGGAACTTGTTCGCAAGGTTAACAATCACATTGTCGAAGGGTGCAAAAATAAAAGGGCATTGAATCAGTTAAAGGGATTCAAGGATGTTGCAGATCTAAAAGATGAAACTAACGAGTTCTTCTTTAAGAGACAATTGAACAAGCCTAAAGCTGATGCCGTCAAGATTTCCAATTTAGGATTTGTACATCCAACAGAATACCAAACTGAACTGGGCAGAATGTGGAAGATACACAATATGATATTCGCCCAAGATATGGCTCCCTATGCTTCCGAGTTCATGTTGAATATTATTTCTACAGTTAAAGGAGGCTTGAACTTGGTATTGAGCTACTACGACTACACATTTGAGGATTCTGAGTGGGAGAATTTTGATCATTTTATAGAGAACCTTCGACAAAATATGGTTGAATGTTCATCATAGGAATATAGATTAATGCGATCTGTTATGCTCTACGTGTTAGTTCTCTTACGTGCCACACCTCGGGATTCTGATGAGGTGTACAGCAGAAGGGTTCGCAATCGAATGATGTCGTGTGAACAAATGTCGCATTGAAAATTATGACATTACTTCGAAACTTCGTAAAAACGAAATAGCATACTACATAGAATCAAACCTCATGCCTTCCACTTCGGAATTTGACACCTCGATTGATGACACTCTCGTGCTGTCAACTTTAAGAAGTACTAAAACTGGATCATGGATAAACCGGCACGAAATACGCGAAGTTCAACGATACAATGATTTCAGATCAATAGATTGGGTTGAAGACGAATTGGATGAACAAAAGCAACGACTTCTAAAGTTGAAACATATAACTAATAAAGGTAACAATTTCAAGGACAAGATACTATCCCAAGTGTCCAATTGGCTTGTTTTGGCGTCCATGGGAGTGGTTATTGGATTAATTGCAGGATCATTGAACATCATAACCTCATTTCTTTCCAGCGCACGAATCGGCCATTGCAAACGTGGCTTTTATTTAAGTGAAGCATTTTGCTGTTGGGGAGAAAATGATGGCGATTGCGAAAACTGGACAAAGTGGACTCCAATAAGTGGACTCAATTATATTATATACGTGTTGATATCACTCCTCATGTCTTACACGGCAGCCAATATTGTGAAGTTCTATGCACCATTTGCCGCTGGTTCTGGAATATCAGAGATCAAATGTATTGTCTCAGGGTTTGTCATGGATGGTTTCTTGGGGTGGTGGACTTTGGCTATCAAAAGTTTGGGCTTGCCTTTGGCAATTGGGTCAGGCTTGAGTGTAGGAAAAGAGGGACCCAGTGTGCATTATGCAGTATGTGTGGGTAATTCAATTGGACGATTAGTGCCCAAATATAGAAAATCGGCATCAAAAGGGAGGGAATTTTTAACGGCAACTGCAGCAGCAGGTGTTGCGGTTGCATTTGGATCACCCATGGGAGGGGTGCTATTTTCCATTGAAGAAATTTCGTCGGTGTTTCAATTGTCCACCTTGTGGAAATCATACTTTTGTTCTTTAATTGCAGTCACCACATTGGCGGCAATGAATCCGTTCAGAACTGGACAATTAGTCTTGTTTGAGGTCACTTATGACACAAATTGGCATTACTTTGAAGTTCCCATTTATGTCATTTTAGGAGTCTTTGGTGGAGTCTACGGAATTGTTGTGTCAAAGCTAAATACCAAAGTTGTCTCCTTTCGCAAGCGATATTTGGGTCCTTGGGCCATTCGTGAGGTTTGTATTTTAACTTTATTAACCGCAAGCTTCTCGTACTTTAATGAGTTTTTAAGGTTGGACATGACGGAGTCAATGCAGATTCTATTTCACGAATGTGATGCTACTTTCCAAAACCCAATTTGTCACCCCGAAAATGGCAAAACCAAGCTTTTGTTTTCGTTGTTGTTTGCAACAGTTGCCAGAATGGGATTAACAATTATTACTTACGGTTGCAAAGTGCCTGCTGGGATTTTTGTGCCTTCAATGGCAGCAGGCGCAACGTTTGGACGAGCTCTTGGAATCATTGTGGATTATGCATACAAGAAGAACCCCAAACTCTCCATCTTTTCTGCATGTGACTCTGGTGACAAGTGTATAATACCAGGAACATATGCGTTTTTAGGTGCGGCTGCTGGATTATGTGGTATTACCGATTTGACGGTTACAGTGGTTATCATCATGTTTGAATTGACTGGTGCGATCCGTTACATTTTACCCACTATGATTGTTGTTGCTATAACAAAAAGCATTAACGACATGTGGGGAAAAGGGGGAATTGCAGACCAAATGATTAAGTTCAATGGCTTACCTTTTATGGACTCAAAAGAGGAATTTCATTTTCATACATCCGTGACTTCTGCTATGTCTAGTGTAGTCGTGGCATTTTCAGCCGATGCAAATGACGCCTTGACCTTGGGACAATTAAAACAAACGTTGGGCAAAACAAAATATAGAGGATTTCCAATAATACTTTCAGGAAATAACCCTAAAATAGAAGGCTACATTTCTAGATACAAGATAGAGTATGTGCTTGGCAAAAATGAGAGTGTTAACCCACACACTCTTTGCAATTTCAATTCAAGGGAAAGGGGATCAACCGAGAAGATTGATTTTAGCTCGATGATAAATCAATCGCCATTAAGTGTCGATTGTGAGACATCTTTAAAATTTGTTTCCGATATTTTTGTCAAACTTGGACCGCGTTATTTGTTAGTTGAGCAGCTGGGGTCATTGATTGGAGTAATCACAAGAAAAGACATACTACTATATGAATATTCGATTCATCAAAAAGAAGTAGACTCTGGTCCTCAAGAGAGGCAAGAAGAGCTCGAAGTAAAAGTTTGGAACAGCATGAAATCAATTGCTTTGTTTATCCGTAAATTTCAAAGTCAAATTTTACATAGGGACTCGTATAGGTCGACACCCACCTAGCTATACACAATTACTATTGGTCCCTCCACTTCCAATACTCTTGATAATCCCGATACAAACTCTTGTACAATGCTTTGCCTGTGAAGTCCAAAGCAGAGTTGACAATTTGTAACTCCCTCTTTGACAATATATCAAATATAGTGTAGATTCCCACAACTAAAATGTCATTCACTTCTTTATCAAAAGTAAACTTCAAATTTAGGTAAATGTAATTGATCATCAAGTATGGTAAATGTACACGAAGCAGTTTCTTGTAAAGGCTTGCTTGTGAGGTTAATCTGTTATTATACTGGCCCATTCCAGTTGATACATCTCTAACATGCTCTTGTGGTTCACACAAATTGCTCAATAACCTGGTGAATGAGTTAGCCGCCGTAGTACTATGTCCCAACTGTTCAGGCTCAACTAATTTTTTCAAAAAGGTACACATTAAGTTAATTATCAAGTGATGACGAGTGGATAATTTGAATCGATGATGTAACAACATTTGAGACACCGTTTGTGTAGATTGCGAGTACAACTCCTCGAACTCATCCTTTTCTGGGCTCCCTACCGTTTTTTGCACATCCCCAACGAAAGCAATGGCCATTTCGAGAACATATTGGTTGAACAACCACGGCTTCTGGGTTAGTAACCACTTTATGCTGGTCACTATGTGGCGCACAGACTTGAGCAGAAGTAAATACAGCGACATTCTTAAGTAATTAGCAAATAATCCAACCAGCAAGGTCTTGTCACACTCCTTTGGCATAGAAGTCAACATTGCAGAGACAATCTTGGTAGTGGAATTCACGAAACCTTCCTCTGTTTCTGTGGTCGATGCTATCGCATACAAGCAGACTGTACGATACACATCCAACTCTTCGTTTGCAACCATTTGCAAATATTTAACAAGATCATCATAAAGAATTTGTGAAGACGCCTTGGTGTCTAGTACCAAAAATAAGCCCAACACAAATTTTGCAAACTGCAAGTCAGGCTGAGCAGTTTTGCAAACCAAGCTGAATATCGCTTGCATTAGGGAATCATTATATGATTGACCTTGAAACAATTTTGTAATGTTCGACACATCTTTGAAGTTTAACATCGATCGAGGTATACTAGCAACTCCACGTAATAACCAAATAAGCTTTGAATCTTCTTTGAAATCTTGAAATTTTTTTATTTGTTTTATGCAGCACCCCTTGAAAGTATGAGCCAATTTCTCGTACTTGACAAGAGTTTCACCAGCAGGTACGCTTGGATATGAAATGACAATTAGGGCCATTTTCATCTGGGGCGTAATGTTGGCACCGTTATCTTTGTTCATGTGCTTCAAAAGTGTGTCGATTGCATTTTCAACGTAAATCCGATTAGCATCAGACTTAATCATATCGATATTACTTTTCCACACTTTCTCAGAGATGCTGATTGCATACCTTTGAGCTTCTCCAGTGGTTGCCAATCCCAACAATTGAACAAGTATGGAAAAGTCACGTTCTATGTTTGATTGATATGATGACGACTCGAGTAGATAGTCGATACAATGCAAAACTCCTTCCTTTCTTGATTCAATGTATATCTTAGTTAAAGTGTTTAGCAAGTCTTTTTTGGGACCTCGAGAATAACACACCAAGGGAACATTGGTTATATACTTGAGAGAGGATAATGGGTCATCAATAAAGATCCTTGTCATGCAACTCAATATGTTTCTCTGTTCGAAAAACTCCCCATCAATATTTTCAAGGAAGTTTGTTTCAAGTGCAACTTTTAGTAACTCAATTATATTCTCACCTGAAAAGCACTCGTTGAATATAACAAACCATCTATAAAAAACCAGTGGAACGAGGCTTGAATTATCACGTAAAAACAAGATAAACTGGCGTTGCTGCTTTTCGGAATAACACTTAACCACGCTCAATTCCAATAATCTAAACATGGTGTAATGGTAGTAAACATCATAATCTAACTTCAATAAACTTTCGGGGACGACAAAGTCTGTACCATACAAATTGAGAAGATTGTATCGAATTTGCCAAAAGTTGCTGGATGCGTTTATAAAGTCTTGAATTTGGTGAAAACTTGGCTTCAAAGACTCTACCATCTTGGGCGAGGCTGGCATCAACCCTTTTGTAATTGCTGTTAAAATGGCGGCTGATGCTTCAGTCAGCAATCTAGATGAAGCCTCAACGACTTGAGTTATTTGTTTCTCAGACAAGAAACTGACACAATGGGCCACATGTGCAACAAATTCTTCTCCATCCCATAATTCATCTTTTCCAATTGCTTTGGGCCAAACCTTGATTAGAAAATCGACCAACTCTCTATTCTTTGTGTAAGCAGACACAACAACTTTCCCCACAGGCAAAACTTTTTCATTCAATTTGAAAGCCGAATTGTACTTTTCAAAAACAAATTTTGATTTTGTTGCAGCCAACTCACTATCCAACTCAAAAACATACTTTACCATATCCCAATTCAAATCAATGAACTTTTTGCTTGCAACTTCTTTTGCGTAAACCGAAGAGATGAACTCTTGTGGCATTGTATGTTGGGAGCTTACCAAAAGCGCTAGGAGCAGTTCAGCTAAATGTGGAAACTTGTTGACAATAACATTGAATACTTCTGTACAAAGTTTCATATTCTTTGACGCTAGTTTCTGAACCGCTTTTTGAAAAAAATATTTCAATGATGCATCATCGATAGTTTCCTTTTTGAGAAGCTTCTCTAGATTATGAGGTAAGTATTGTAGGTTTGCTGGATTGAAAATTCTCTTTGTGAAGACCTCCTCATACAAATGCTTTGCGGGCAGTTCACTGCTAGTGGACAAATGCTTGGTCAATGGGTGAAAAAGATCCTCAAAGAACAGTGTGTACGATTTCTTTGACACATCCAACACCCCTTGAGAGCTCGAATTCCAATATAAGCTTGTCACAATTTCGTCCAATGATGTTGAAGAGTCGCCTAGTGTACGGTTTTCAGTATATTTGAGTGAAGATTTGAGCAATCGAATTCCAGTATACTCGTCAATCTCAATAAACAGCTTTTGCATAAACATAGACAAAATATGACACACAGAAGGCAAACAGCCCCATCCTTGGGGATCATTACTATCCATTAGGAGTATCACAAGATCAATGATTTTCAAATTTTGCAAAATGCTGGCATCAGACTGATTGCGGTCCTTAACTTGTAATACTTTCTGTAACAAGCTCCAAACTTCTTTGTTGTATTTCCATTCCCCGAATTTGGACGAGTTTGATCTATCATTCAAACGGTCAACAAGTAAACTCAATACAAAGTCTCTGCTATTTGGAAAATAAACATCCAATTTTTGATCTAAAACATCACTTGCAAGTTTTAAAATATCGTAAATGTCTCCCTCTTTTGATCTTAGAAACTTTGTAATAGCCTCAGAGGATCGTAGAGCGGTCGTGGTCGATGGCATTACTCAATGGTAATGTGAAGTAGATTTGATCGAGGTTTCAAGTCATCTCTCATCATCTCTCGCGCAGAATGAAAAATAAAACTACACCTGCCTAAAGTAGCCACTACAAACAAGGATTATTGAAATAATATGTCAAAAGAACGATGTTAATTAAATTATAATTCTAACGCCTATACATGTACAAATTTACCAAAGTTTTAATTTCAGCGTGTGGTTATTTCAACTATTAGATCAACAAGGTCTCGATCTTATCTTTGATACCGTAGATTTGGTTCTTGATAGATGAAGCGTCATTGGTGGTAACTGATGCAGCAATGACTGGTCTAGAAACACCACAAGCTCTTCCTAAAGCGGCCTTGCTTGGAACGAAAACATAAGGTACGTTTTTATCCTCACAAAGTAATGGCAAGTGCAACAAGATTTCAATTGGTTCTGTATCAGCAGCCATAATAATAAACTCGGAAATACCTCTGTTCAAAGTCTTGGTGGCTTCATTAGCACCTTTCTTCAATTGTCTAAGATTTTGAGATTGTTGAACAACGTCCAAAATTTGTTGAGTTAAAGCGGAATCAGCTAACGGAAAGGCTTTTGGGTTTGGTGCTGACATTTTTAAATTACTTGGTTTATGAAGGCTCCTTGCAAATACTGAGTGATATATAAGCTCGCCAATAAGTTGGATGAAGAAAAGAAGATCAAAATTTCATGAGATGAGATTGAATCGTCTTCTCGATTTTTTTCAAAAACTTCAATAATCAAATGGTAGCACCTTATAGTAGTGCACGAAATACCAAAAATCGAAGTCGAATTATGAGCACAGCAAAAAAAACCTCCAATTTAATTTCTATCGTTGAGATAACATTACAGTTGACATTTATACAAACATTCAATAAACTTATATTAATTTCATCATGTCAGATTTGTGGTATGTCAATTTTGATTAACGTATATGATGATTGACGAATGAATTGGATGACACAATTTAATAAAATGATTACTATCGTCCAGCTGTGTTTCGGCAACGCAACGTTTTCGCTTTGACATTAGTATCATGCCTATTGCAATAATCATTTAATCACACCAATCATTTTCATTTGCACAAAGCAGTCTTTTTCATACATTTTACTAACCTTCCTCTAGTCCTGTTTATGCACCATTTTTTGGTTCCATCGGCTGTGCGTCCGCCATCATTTTCACCTGTTTTGGTGCATCTTACGGTACAGCTAAATCCGGTGTCGGTATTTGTGCTACCTGTGTAACTAGACCTGACTTGTTGGTCAAGAATGTTGTTCCAGTTGTTATGGCAGGTATTATTTCTTTTTTTGGATTGGTTGTGTCTGTTTTGGTGAGTGATTCTTTAGCTCAAAAGCAAGCATTGTACACAGGATTCATCCAACTAGGAGCTGGGTTGTCAGTTGGATTATCCGGTTTGGCAGCAGGATTTGCCATTGGTATCGTTGGAGATGCTGGTGTTAGAGGTACTGCTCAACAACCAAGATTATTCGTCGGAATGATTTTGATTTTGATTTTCGCTGAAGTTTTGGGTTTGTATGGTTTGATTGTTGCTTTGTTGTTGAATTCAAGGGCTTCTCAAGATGTCACTTGCTAAAGGTAAAATGGAGGGGAGAGAGATGTTGGAATGGAGAAGAAGCCTATTCGAAACATGGTAAAGATGTGTAGATCATTAGTTTTAAAATTAGTTCAAAATGCAACTTATATTGTATCTTTTACTTAAATCTACTCTATAAAATTTTGCCCAATTTGAATTGTCAACTGGTGTCTTAATAGCTTGATCATTTCACTGAATTTGTTAGGAATTCTCGAAGACCTCCTCCAGTCATACAGTTCCAATTGTTCTTCCTCCTTGTGGCTTACCGAAGCGGCGTATAGTTTTTCCCCATCCTTTTTATTCTGTTCGTTGGTGTCATTCTCGTAGTCTTCAATCAATTCAATGATTGTGAATAAGTCAGGTTGACGTAGCTTTGATTTACCCTCTAAAAAAGGAAGAAATTGGCACAATAATAAAGGCTTAAATTTCTCTGGCAAAAAATTGAAATTCAAAAGATGAACAATCTTCGAAATCAACAACGATGAATCTGACCTTCCAGCTTTCAACGAATCGTAAAACTCCTTCAATACTGCATAAGGTGAAATACATTGCTGTATCATTGGATGAATAACTAAGTCAACTTTTTGGTCGACAATATTGTTGATTAGTTCGTCTTGGATCGGTTTGTTGCATATAATGCAGTCCGTAAATATCACATCCCACACTATGTACTGAATTTGTTGTAATCCTTCTTTGTGGTATGCCCCTGATGTTTTATCGGGATCATAACAGTCCACAAAATTTGCTAATGCCTCGTACAAAAAGCCCCGATTAAAGGCACGAAGACCAGCCTGATAGTAGATGTCTTTTGCAGTTGAAACCAAGTGTAAATCGGCACATACAGTCAAAGCCCACTCCTGATCACCATCAAAAACGATTTCATATTTAGGGAGAAAATGAGCAATTATTCGCTTATTTCTCTCCCTGGCCTTTGATGACGGATTGAGCCGCTTGTCAGATAGAAGACCAATACCAACCGGTACAAGAGGGTGAATATTCAAGCAATTGTAAGCATGGTGTAACAAGAAGTACTCCGAAATTTTCTTTTTATTGAACAAGTCCCTCAAGTTATTGCCTCTGTGGATATCATTTGAATAATACAGATCCAAATACCCTTTGTATTCCAAAAGCAAAGAAACATATGCCGCAGTAGCTGGGTCTAAATTGAAAATACTTTCAAGAGCTTTCAAAAGTCGTCCTTCCAATATTTTCAAAAGACAAGACTCTGTCAACCGGTCATAATCTGAACACTCGTTTTGGTCTGAACTGAATACAGGCGGTTGCTCTTTCAAAGCTTGTTGGAAATATTCCGAATACACGCTCTCATCGTCACGGATTTGGTATAACGAATAAGCCAAATATAATTCATACCAATTTTCACAATAGTCAGCTATAGTTCGTGAAAACCCGGTCAATATACATGCAATATCGTATATTTGACTTTGCATTATTTGATAAAAGTTTCTTGCTGAATCATCGGTAGTTGAGATATTAATCAAAGCTAAATCGTCTCGGAATTGACAGGCTGATAATTTCCATTGGGGAAACTGACCCTTTAGTGCCATGGGTGTATAGCTTGAAAGTAAAGTTTTCAAATTTGATATAGCTAGGAATAAATCATCCTCACTTCCTTCGAGATCTTTATACTGGGAGTGCTCGAGAATGTTGTACAGTTGATCAAACAAGCCTCTACAAACGGTCTTTGAAACTAACGTATTCCAAAACAATGGGTGGGCATAGGGTTGAGGAGTGGTAGTCATTACCTCATCAATCAATTCCGGTGATGGCTGAGGATCGAACTTGTTTACCCACTTCACAATAAGTTCTGGGACTCTTCTAACATCACTGTTAAAACAAGCGGCTCTCAAACATTCTAATGTAATCAACAAGTAGTTGAACTTGCCACCCAACTCATCACCATTGGAAATTTCTGTTTTATCGGCAAAGGCGGATTTCAAATGGTCCACAATTGAATCATACGCATCGTCGATTATCTGTGATTTTGAATATTGCGGCATCTCATTCTGACTAGTAATCACACCGATAGGTTGAAACAAACTCTCGTCTTCTGCCAGTTTCAAGTTTACCGCCAATTTTTGCACTGTCCTGAAGTCCGATTCAACATATGTAATGTACTTTTGGTCCAAAGGTGTTTGTTTCTCCAAACTGGCACGATATCTGTCTTGATCAAAATGGAACAGAAGAACATCATCTGTGTCTAAATACTGGGATAAAGGCACGTATTCCGTATTACTGGAGAAGTAGTTCGAAAGCGAGGAACTTGTGGATGCATCTGAGAGTGGTTCTTTGTAATTTGAAGTCTTGTCAACTTGTTCGTTCGATGTTGGCGAGTCTGAGACAATTCCCTCAGTCTCTGAAGAGGAAATTGTGGTGTCCACATCGTCGTCATCCTCTACTGGGATATCCAACATTTCTATGTCTTTAAAATCCCGATTCATGTCTACCAATCCACTCATGTACTTATTGAAATTGTATTTTCAGGTATTGTATTTTGGTATTTTTTTTTCTTATTCTCCTATTCACACTTGTACAGGACCAAAAAGTCATCAAACTACGTTAATGATCAAACAGGGGTTCAAATAGAGAATCTGAATTACAATTTTGACACTATGGATACACGTGTACTAGAAAGTTCCTTCTAAAGACAACATTGGCAATAGATCTTTTGTAAAATGCTTTTATTCGCAACCAAAGAAGGAAATTTATCATCATTCTCGGAATCATTGTTGCCAAAAAAATCAAGTAGAACTCTACCGTCAATGATTCCAATTGGTCCCGATGAGCCTAAATCAAAACATTCTAACTCTTTTATTTTAAAAGTTGAAATACTTTTCTCTCGTGCATAAATATTTAACTCTTCTTTACATTTCTTGATCGCTTCCTCCCAGTTCTGATCAACAATTTTATTCAAAGTAAAAATACCCCCATTGAGAGTTCCAATCCTGGCTATTCGCAAGGTCGCTGCTTCCTCGCCGTTTGAGCCTGTAATAGAATTGACTTGATCTCCATCAATAAGAAACTTGATCATCTCTTTCTCGAACTCACCCCTATACGAATTGAACACGACAACATTGCCTGATGAATAGCCTGCAACATGATAGTCATTGTTTGTTTTCGATAGTGTATGTGACATGGTTGTCAAGCACCTCTCTGCTGTATTTGGTATAGAAACGCCTTTTTCCAGATCCAACTCAACCATTGAGTACGATGAAATCCCGGCGGTAACGTCTGCAATTAGGTATCTTGGTCCGGCGATGGTCAGGGTCAATCCAAAAGAAGGTGCCGGTACCAAACTTCCTGGTATTGCTCTTAGATGAAATCCATTGGCATTATAGAGACTGCAAAAGAAATTGAGACTTCCGGTTATCATGTAATTGCCCAAATGAAAACTTGGGACGTATGTAATACTGGCAAATTTCAAATCATCCAGAATACTTAAACCAGATATATGGAATTTTTCAAATAGCTTGATTTGGTCATTCCATATCTTGAAAATCGCGACAGGATGTTTAGCATTTGATGGTAGACAAATGAAACCTGCGACTGCGTCTACTCTAATAAATTCAGGAGTCTCACATAAGTCCACCACTTCAGTACTATCATGGAATTTGAATACATCATATATCTCTAAAGTTTTAGAATTAATGAGCATCAACTCTGTTCTAATCTCACCAGGAGAAATCGTTGTGTCGTATGCAACCACCACTACGTATTTTGTAGCGATTGGTAAACATTTGACAAAAAGCCTATCTGAGTACAACGACTGGAAATCCTGTAATTGGGTTAACTCTCGAAATTCTATTTCCCATTTTTCAATTGTTCCGTCATCGAAAGCGACAATACTACGGTTAGCCTCTGTATTATCAAGATTAATATCAACCACATTTGACCTCTCAATTTTGGTAAATCCAAATTGGTCCAACAGTTTCAGCTTTTTAGGTACTACTAGTCCCTCCGAATTGAATCCCACAATCCGTTTGTTGCTCCTTTTCCATGAATATGGAATATCAGAGACCTTCTCAGAAACGGCTTTGGTGGGCGTTAACATTTCATTTGACAATTCAAATTTAACCTGTTCAACTTCACCGGTAGTGAACAGAAGAAAGATGTAAACTGAAACCGCTTCGATTGTCTTCAATGATTTCTCAACAAAAATACAAGATGAATATACAGCATGGTCTGATGATCCTTCGTAGACTAGTTTCTGTTGTTGGGAACACATATTCAATATCTTGTACTTTCCCGATAACAATGAAATGAGTACCCAGTAAGTGTCTTCGTCATGGTACACATCCACACTTGAAATTTCATCTCCTTTGCTATGGCACTGGTTTATAATGTAATGGATCCCGCTTGCATTTTGCAGAAAATCATAAACGTGGAGTTGGTAATCAGTGGTCACCATCCACGCCACCCCTTCTCTGGCCTGGATCTGACCAAACGCAATTTGCTCTTCCACCTTTTTATCGTCATCTATTTTCAATCCACTCAGAGATAAGACAATAGTATGCTCTTCAATTTTTGATACCAGTATAATATCCTTTTCAATTTGGTCTCCATTGCTCACCGGGGTCAAGCTTGCAATCAAGGCTCTCAAGATAGTGTTCTGATTCCCCTCCGTTGAGTCTCCAAAAATGTATTGGTCACTAGATTCACCAATAATTTTCAACGGACCATCGGATATCTTTGCCGTATTCGTTACATTGTAATTGCAACGAGGAAAAGTATACCTTCTCAACTGACCACCATCCCATCCACCTTGGCATGCAAAAAGTTCCCCGTTTTTTGCCTCTTTCAAGTCAATCACTGGAGGGTTCCCTTCTATGGAATCTAGTATATTGATATTCGGTCTCGTGGGTAAAATTTCAAAAAGGATTGACTTCGATGTTTTCGAAGCTTGAAAGAATTGATTTCCTTGAACATGATGAAGCCCATAAGATATAGGTATTGTTGTATAATCGAGGTTTATCATGTTTATTTGATTAACTATAAGGCTGTTGTATGTTGAGACTTGAAGATCCATATAAAGTAAAAAGGTTTCACCTGTATTTGAGGTCAAAAGTGTCCTCTGAGCATCAATCAGTTCAAAGCACTTGTAAATCGTTTTATGTTTGCCCCTTCCAGGTTTGTTCATAGTCACAATGACATGGGCATCGTGTGTTTTTGTTGAAATAAATATGTTCTTTGTCTCTCTTGATGTGGATATATGTCTGAACCGTTCTGGTGGAAAGTAAAACATACTTGAACTTGTATAGACGATTAAACCACCCGGTTGTTGAATACATGGTTGTATTAGGGATGGCTCTTCCTCGAACAGCGCTAGCTGTCTAGACACATTCAAAGTCAACCTAGTTCCGGAAAAATCCAAATATCGGAGGTAATACGCTGAAGTTATATCCTTGTAAAGCATGGCTAGAGTACACGAATTGGAGCCTTTCTTAGCACCATCATTAATTCTTGTATCACTATTTTCGATCAAGTTCACAATTTGTTTGATGTCAATCTGTCCGGTGCTTCGTGTATATGGTACCACTGTACTCGATGGGTCCAACGCGTCTTTAACTGAAAATATTTGAATATTTGAATAAAACAGGTGTAATATTATGTACTCCGGATCCAATTCTCCCACTGGGAATAATATCGGAGCATCAAGGTTAGGAGACACACGTTGACCCTGAGTGGAAAGCTTGACTATCGACGTAATAGCTATTTTCAGGTGTGCTCTATATGGGTTGAAATTGCTCAACTCTATTAGTTTAACGTTATACTCGGAATCTATCAATATCACATAATTTCGCGAATTCCAACTAAATTTTGCCCAAGATCGTACACAATGTTCCAATTTCCAAGTGGCTATCAGCGACAAGGACTCTTCTTCACAAAGGTAGACCTCGATATTACTCCTTTGGGCGAGCAATAGCATTCTTTTATCTTTCAAGTTGACAACGAGTGATAATGACGTCGTCCTTGAACGATTGGATGTTTCTGTTAACACAAGCATAGCTAATGGCGTGAAGATGTGGGTTATTATTTATTCTTTTGAAGCTCAAATTAGTATTAGAGCCATGGAGGTGAATCCAGGACTGACCAGGCGTCTGATGCTCTAACTATTTCTTTTTTTCTTTTCATATACTAAAGAGAAACTTGATTGCAAATGTAAAAACATGTATCACAAAACCGGTTGTAATCAATATGAAGTAAAAAACGTACAGCCTACATACCAAATAAAAATACACCCTCCCTTTCTACAATTGCAATCCTTTGTTATAAACCATACAATCCCCCTCTACATGTACTTCACTTAATCCTACAAGTTTATTACAACTCATACTTTTGAATTCATTGTCCATTGATAACACTGGAAAACAACCTCAAAAACCTTCACTACATACACATTCTTGACCAATAATCTCAGTTGGAAACAACGCCTCCCAGTATCATATGGCGTACAGAACTGCCGAGAAAGGCTCTACAAGTGGAAACACATTGTCGTGGAGCTTAAAAGGGTTGTTGCCATTCTCCGGTGATACATCTTCGCAACCCATTTCGAAATCCAGGGGCATGTCCAAACAACTTGATAACAAGGGTCGCTCAACTGTACCCAAAGCATCAAAAGAATCGACAGATAAAGCTGCGACACTGTCAGGTCTGGAGAGTCTGTCCCTGGGTCAATCTCAAATTGTCAACAAGTGCTTTTGTTGTAATACAATTCTAGCATTCCCCAATAGTGCTACGAAATATAAATGTTCAATTTGTCACACGACAAATTTCGTAAAGTTGCAACATGGAGACACGTTTGAATCGCATACGTTAGCTGATTTAATGTCCTTTTGGAATATCAATTGTATGGTTGAAGAATGCTTTACGTACGCTGCGTCCGACGAAGGCAAGGGCCGGCCTTTACGTGAAATATTCCAACAAGTATCTACCTACTTGTATAATGGATTCAAGTCGTACGAAGTTCTCAACAACTCATTCAAGGTTAAACAGCTGGATCTTCGACTGCGTCGGCATACTGCTAATATCGATTTTACGGAAATCAGAGATACGTTCAACTTGTTAATTAAATTGCCCACAAAAAGACCCCTTTATTCCGCATTGAAAGGAGCCAGCGATCAACTAAAGAGGATTCTGCCCCCTTCAAATAATGCAATGCAATATAGATGGCTATTTATACTATTTGAAATACCCATTTTGTCCAATGCCTTGGTTCCCCGTGATCTTCATGTACGCTCAATGAGCAACGACCATGAAATAAAAACATTGTGCTATGACATTTTGAAGCGATGCATGGGAGTACTTTCCTGTGTTGATAATGCGAAGTTGATCAGCTATTGGGTATCTTGGATTGCTCATTGTGACCATGAGTCCTTTATTCACAAAGTGGAAATTATCAATCTATACATCACGTTTCAATTGAAAAAGTACTTTTATTTGGCAAATAATCCTCACATAAAGTTTCTGCTGACTCCTTCGCCTGATATCCACGAAGCTGATGAAGTGGAGTATTTCCAAAGTGTGAATTTGAAGAATCACATAGAAACTGCGCCAACATCTCTGAACTTGCCTGGTCCACTTCTGGTGCCACATTCGCAGTACAACAGTGGCACAATTACAGGGGCGGCTAATAAGGGTAAAAATCGCAAAGACGCAAAGATAAGAGTACAACAATACGGTAACGATTGGCGAATAATATCAGCTCTGAGAGTGCTCTCACTATTTCTACGAGCAAACAAAATGAGAGATGATAAGGTGCCGGTGTCGGTATTTTACAACTCCCTTGTTGATTATGTCAATATAAAGTTGGATTTTGACTCCTGGCAAAGTAAAAAGAAACTACAAACAACCCATATTTGCAAAGAGCCAGAACTAAAATCCATAATTGGATATATACATGGTACAAGCATAAACAACAATCTATTTGATGACGCCCTGCTTTATCTATGTCAGTATCCATTTCTCATCTCATTGGGAAGTAAAATATCTGTGTTGGAATATGAGGCTCGAAGACAGATGGAACGCAAAGCTGAAGAAGCCTTTATCAATTCATTGGACAAAAGAGTGGTGATAGACGTGTACCTCAGAATTAAAGTTAGGAGGGACCGTATTGTACAGGACTCTATGAAGGCAATCAAGCTGAATTTAACCAATTTGAAAAAGAGTTTAAAGGTTCAATTTGTAAATGAACCGGGAGTAGATGCAGGTGGCCTCCGGAAGGAATGGTTTATTTTATTAACAAAAGAAATCTTCCACCCACAGGCTGGGTTGTTTCACAACGTGGATGATTCCAATTTGTTGTGGTTTAACATGTTTCCACTTGAGGATCCAGAAATGTACTTTTTATTTGGTGCAGTGTTAGGTCTTGCTATATACAACTCAACAATTTTAGACTTGCAATTTCCAGTTGCATTGTATAAGATTTTATTGGGCAAATCACTAGATAAGGAGGATTATAAACAATTGTATCCAGAGTCTTATAAATGTTTAACTCAATTGAGAGCCATGGGTGATCGGCAATTGAAAGACTTGGAGTTGACTTTTGAAGTTACTGTTAAGGATACTTTTGGAAAGATTTACACGAGAGAATTAATCACAAATGGCAGCAAAGTACCTGTGGAAAAGGATAATGTAGATGATTATGTCAACAAGTACATGAAGTATTTCATGAGAGAGGGTATTAAACAACAATTGGATTCATTCGTTGAGGGTTTCAATAGCGTGATTGCAGGTAATGCCTTGTCATTATTCCTGGAGGAGGAAATTCAACTCTTATTATGTGGTAGTGATGACCACAGAATTGATATCGACGTTTTACAATCGATTACAAAGTATATTGGATGGCCTTCGGCCACCGATGCTGTAAACTCAAACATCATTAAGTGGTTCTGGGAGTACCTTGTAACGTTGAGCAACTCACAAAGAAAAAAGCTCCTAGTGTTTGTCACTGGGTCAGACCGAGTCCCAGCGACAGGAATACAAAATCTACCATTCAAAGTGAGCCTTCTAGGACATGGACTAGATAGTGAGAGACTCCCCATTGCACATACCTGCTTCAACGAATTGGCTATTTACAACTACAACAGTAAAGCAAAAATGATTGAAAAGTTAAACAAGGCAATCAATGAAAGCTCTGGGTTTGGCATTAAATAGGCAGTGTGTAGGGGCGTATGCGTCTCATTAATATAAGACAACTACATTCTGTATACATGTAGTAAACTCTTGATAGCGCTACCTAATACAATTTAAGCCAATAAAATTCTTTGGAAAAAGTATTGAATAATATATGATATGTACTCCTGCATATAATGTCAATTTTTACTGTTTTTTCAAATACAAAATTATCACTCTCTTTCACTCTTCGAAAAAAACCGGATTACACCTATTGCTCAATAGTCGGATTAAACCACAGGATAATCACTTTCATTGAGAGAATATAGTCATGTCATCACTCGCAGTGAGATCATTGAAAAATGGTTTGGGTTTGAAAAGTATGTGAAATTACAGAAAAGGAAGAAACTTTTGAGTTGTTGGATATATCAGTAATCAAAGATTGAATACGGGTGTCTTCTCTGTTGCCACATTCTTGTGATAAAGGGGTACCGTAATATGATCACTAAAGTCCGCGGTTTGCTCAATATGATTTCTACAAGTGAGACTTTGCCATCATACTAACCCTCTCTATAGACTCAATCAGAACTTTATCTTCTACGTCATCCCAATTGTCTAACTATCAACAACCTGACTTTTCCTCATACTTAAACCACAAGAGCCCACAAGGCAGCAGAAATTTTACCTACTTCATGGTTGGTTCTATGGGTTTGTTGTCTGCTGCTGGTGCAAAGTCCACAGTCGAGTCATTCCTTTCGTCATTTGCTGCATCCGCTGATGTTTTGGCTATGGCCAAGGTTGAAGTCAAATTGGGTGCCATCCCATTGGGTAAAAATGTCATTGTTAAATGGCAAGGTAAACCAGTCTTCATTAGACATAGAACTCCAGAAGAAATTGAAGAAGCCGAAGAAGTTGACGTATCAAAATTGAGAGATCCACAAAAAGATGCAGACCGTGTCAAGAAACCAGAATGGTTAGTCATGTTGGGTATTTGTACACATTTGGGTTGTGTTCCAATTGGTGAAGCAGGTGATTTCGGTGGTTGGTTCTGTCCATGTCATGGTTCCCATTATGATATCTCAGGAAGAATAAGAAAAGGACCAGCACCTTTGAACTTGGAAGTGCCTGAATACAGTTTCCCTGATGACGATACATTGACTGTTGGTTGATCATATTTATTCAACGGGTCTTTTCTCCTGTATAATATAGTATTAAAAATTTTATAAAGATTTTCAGAGTGGCGTTTGTAGAATGAAGGGTGTCGACAAGGCACCGGGCCAAACTTGTCTTTCACAAACATCTCTAAAGCAATCTCTATTTCATCTATATAACAGATCTATAAATAATTAATACAAACACAAGAAAAAAGCACCGAAAAGGCTACCGCCAAAGGATCCCTTTTATACCTCAAATACCTCAATTTTGGCCCTAGCATGGTTTTTGGCTGTCACGATACAGTATTCTGCTCCTAAGGATACTCCAGAAGATGGTCCTTGTGCTTTATTGTAACCATTCTTTGGACTTAATTCGCACTCCAATCCGTTACAATCTTCCGGGGTATCACAAACAATTCTGAGTCCAAACCCTGGTTTATTTCCATTAAAGTCATCAATATGTTTTGGATTGACCCCGATTTTAATAAAAGTATCTCCTTTTGAATCCATGTTCATACCAGCAACATAAGGTGCCCAATTTCCAACTTCCTCATCTGTTGCACCCCAAACACAAGCGTTCTTGGTTGATACTCCGGGTGGATTGACGTAGTAGTGAGCAGCGGTACTTGCAAAATAATCTGGTCCTGGAACAGCTAATGTTTGTTCTTCGCCACTTTTGACATTAGTTGGTATCAACATGGCTTCGTTTCCTGGTAAGACAGTTTGACAAAATGCAACATCCTTACCGGCTTTGTTAACAACCGAGACAGTTCCCTCACCGTCAACACAGAGCTCTCTATCACCAAATGGTTTACTAATAGAGCCATCACTGTTGCAGTAAAAACCACCATCCATTGATGTTGGATACAGATACGTTGTGGCATCTGGATTCCATTGATTCATTAGCTGACCTGGTGGACAAGCATATGGGCAATATTTGCCTGGTATGCAAGCCTCATCTGGACTCATAGCCCAACCAGCATTCACTCCATCCTCGTAAACAGGAACGAGATCTTTTTTCTTGGGGAACTTGCATTTCTTGATTGGACTGGCCAATAATGTAGTGTAAATTGAAGATAGCATAATTAATTTTGAATTTAACCACATTGTTTTTGATTAGTGATGATGTAGGAATAAGAGTAGCTTTTGAGTTTGAACCCAAAAATCCCATATTAACCATCTTATATACACTTTTGGATCAGCAAATGGCCCGATTGGATTGATTAAACAATCATTAACCCATAATCAGAGCCGCTAAAATAAATAGTATGATAAGTCAGTTGTACTAAGTTTAGAAAAGAAACATAATTCGCCCATAATGGTAAAGTTGCAAAAAAAAAGAAGCCCATTTACAATATGCAGGACCACCTTGCAGAAACTTGCAGTTTTCCCCATACCTGACTAAATATATCCCTGAAATGTGATTCACGTGGTTTTTATAACAAAAGTAGAAAAAGAAATTGATCCTAAATGAATTCAATGTGATAATGTTGTTAAAAGGTTGCAACCTGATTACTATTGTTTTGCAATATGTTATTAGAATGATCTTGTGACTGTTTCGCTGCAAAAATTTGTGAAATGAGTCGAGTAGTTTATAGACCAAATATGTGAATGTATTCAAAAGAAAAGAGAGAGAGTACTAGTTGCCGTTTATATTCAAAGAAGAAACGAAAGTTCAGATGTAAATGTTGTGATCCTCTATTGCAAAACTAACAGAAGGTCAATTTTTCTGTGTCGCGCTTGATGTCGCAACTGGGAACAAACTGAAGATGACTTTCTGACAAGATCTTGTGTAGGTTTAGCTTCTCCATAAGGAATGGTATCAATTACTCGTGCAGCGAACTGGGATAAAGTTTTTGAGCAACAATTTATTGCAATTCCACCTTCAGGGGATGAGGTAGTCTTGTATCAAACAAGCCATGAAGATCCCAGTTTTGAATCGAATACAATCGTTCCCATTAATTCGAGAGGCGGGTTTGACAACATTCAATGTTCAAGTTACCTGAGTACCAAACAAGGGGTTATTGGGGTGGGTTCGATAAATGGAAATATTTCGGTATTCGACATTAATTCCTCATCATCTTCAACATTGCATTTACAACCAAAACAAAATAGACCTTGTAATTCGCTTTCCTTCAGTCATTCCAATTTGATAGCGGCCGGGTTCGACAAAGGGAGACAAGATAACTCATTACAGATTTGGGATATCCAGGAATATCCCAGAACAGGGGACATCAATAGTGATGCGACATCTCGACGTCCCGTGCTGTCATACATCCCCAACGAGGCAGTTCTATCCGCTGCGTTCCTTCCTGACAAAGAAGTCAACGTTATTTGTGGGTCATACAAGTTTTTAAGAGAAATTGATACCAGAGCAGATCTGCCAATATATCAGATTGCAACGAAGTGTACTTTGGGATTGATGGTTGACCCTTTCCAACCACATTTGTTCCAGTCATATAGTGAGGATGGATCATTGTTTATTTGGGATAGAAGAAAACTCACCAGTAACAACCGGAAATTAAAGGCTTCTTCTGGAAACGTTCTCATTGAGAACCCATTACTACAATTCAACAAGCTATTAAGTGGGCCCTCCTTCAGGAAGAATCTTCGTCCTTGTGTGAGGTACTCTGCTGTTCGTAGGGGTGAATTTTCTGCAATATTCAATGGTGATCTTATAAGACGATGGCACACTGGTGTTGTGCCTCCCAAAAAGGTCACGCCAAATAGATTACTTGAGTCTGCCACTTTACAAAGCCTAATTCAGCAATCTTCGGTGTTGTACAAATCAACAGAAGAATCTTTGTTCGTATCTATGGTTCTTGACGTCAAAACAGACTATGAAAAAGTTGTATCTTTTGACTATTCCCCAGATATTTTATCCCATACGTCAACCAATTTTGTATGTATGAGGCAGTCGGGATCCGTGTTTAGAATGCCTGTTGTTGAATCTATCGAAGCATTGGATTTCAATCCATATAATGAATTTTCAATTGCTGGACCCGAAGGGACAACTACAAATTTTCTTACACTAGATGTGTCTGAGGGCATAGACCACAATAGAAGAAGAAAACTGTCTCATCAATTAAAGATAGATGATTTGTCCAAGGAAGATAATTACAGAGGAGGGTATGAAGAGGAGCGCAACTCGTTGGAAGGTACCTCGGTCACAATCGAGGACAGTGTTGGTGATCGAGCCATCTCAAACGGAAAAAGGTTTTCATACGATGAGCATGATTCAGAACCCATTCTCAATACCTACTTGGATTCGAACTCCATTAATATAAACGACATATGTGTTGTGATCAGAAAGCGTGCCAGCATGGGCTATGGTGTCCTTCCTGACAAGAATATAGAAATTTTGGAGACGCTAGATCCAAATGATAACCAATTAGCACTTAGACATGTGTGGAAGTGGTTAAGTTTAGCAAAAAAGTCATTGGATAAGGGAACAATGGTTTCGGAAGGAATTGATTTGGGATACCAAGGAGTTCAAGGTATTTGGAATGGAGTCGATGCGTTAAATGATCAGAATCGAGTCATTTCAGCTAGAGACAAGATTAATGAAGCTTGGTTTGCACAGGCTGTAAAGTCAATAATTGCTTCCAAAGGTAAGAAGTTTATTGGTATAAATATACCAGAGGACAGCGAGAAGAAAGCGCAACGTAAATTATGTTTGATTGTTTCTGGATGGTACCTTACAGAAAGTGAATTTGAGGAAAAAATTCAGCAACTTATTTCTTTGGGTATGGTTTCTAAAGCTGCCGGGTGGGCAGTTTTTCATGGCAATGTGGCTAAAGCAATTGACATATTGAGCAACTCAAAGAGAGAGAGATTACGGTTAATGGCTACAGCTATAGCAGGGTACTTGGCATACAAAAACACAAACACAAATAGTCCGTGGAAAGATCAGTGCCGTAAAATGGCGTCAGAGTTGGATGATCCATATTTGAGAGCAATATTTGCTTTTATTGCTGATGACGATTGGTGGGATGTTTTAGACGAACATTCTCTTCCATTGAGAGAACGTGTTGGTGTCGCTATTAGATTCTTACCCGATCGTGATTTAACTGTTTATTTGAATAGAATTGGCGATACCGTCGTTCAGAGGGGAGAACTTGAGGGGTTAATCTTGACAGGAATCACCCCAAGAGGTATAGATTTGTTGCAAAGTTTTGTTGACAGAACCAGCGACGTTCAAACTGCAGCTTTGCTTTCAGCTTTTGCATGCCCAAGGTATTTTGCTGATAATAGAGTCCGCCATTGGATTGATTGTTACAGAAACCTTTTGAACAGCTGGCGAATGTTTAGTGTCAGATCGAAATTAGATGTTTCTCGAACAAAGTTGTCAAAAGCTTTTGATGGGGAAAAGAAGATCAAGGCTACACCCAAACAGGTGTACCTTCAATGCAACCGCTGCAATAAAAATATATCAAAGGGATACAATAATATGAATAATCAGAATTTGTTGAAGCAGTTTTCCAAATCAGGTATGAAGAAAAGCACGCTATTAAACGCATGTCCTCATTGCGGTGCACCATTGCCCCGATGCTCCATATGTATGCTATCACTTGGCTCTGAAATTCCATTGGATCATAAGTTAACCAACTCGGTTCATGAGGAAATTGACAATAAATTTAAAAACTGGTTTAGTTTTTGTTTGAGTTGTAATCATTGTTATCATGCCCATCATGCTGAAGAGTGGTTTTCAACACATAGTATATGTCCAGTACCCGATTGTGATTGTCAATGTAATAATAAATAGGCTAGTATATAGTGTATAATTTGGTAGCATCTATTGCCAAGGGAGAAGGAGAGGAGTCTGTTATTGGTTTTTGTGTTTTTGTTTGTATTTGTAAAACATTGGAGAGAGAGAAAAAAATTGGCAACGTATGTTGATCCGTAATTTTTGTTATTCTAAAATTAATTACTCTTTTAGGTCAAACTAGAGAAACTTGTTCCATTACTACCCTCTACTTTGCTAACAGCTAATCAAGACAAATAGGCACTATTATACCAAGTCTATACGAGCGTTGCAACACTGAAAGGGTCAAGCCGATCAACACAATCCTTTTTCAATCCAAAATCGCTATTTGTTTATATTTTTTTCCATCTGAAGGCGATCCGTTAAATTAACTAAATTATGTCACGCCAGGGGCAGAATCAGAACCCGGAGGAGGTGATTAAGGATATCAGGGGTAAGATGGAAATTGAGCAGAAGATCATCCAAGGATATCAAGACGTCAAGAGAAATTCAACAAATGCCGAGGTGGTTCAGAAATGTAAATCCAAGATTGTTGAATCACAAACATTGATTGATTATTACCAAGAATCCATCAACAAACTTTCACGACAAATGCAAAGGATGAATATGAACAGTTCGGATGATAGGAGCTCCACAATCTCGGAATACAAGCCGTCGTACTCGAGGTTGGACTTGATCAAATATGAGTGTCCATCGTTGGGCCATAAAATTCAACACATGATCCAGCAGTTACAATTCAAGCTTCAAGTGGAGAATCAATACGCCGAGGCAAACAAAAAAATATCGCATCTTTATCTTATGGATGGTGATAGATCTTCAAGTAATGCGGCTGAAGGTGGACGTGCCGAGAGCGATCAAAGAATACAGCTTTTGGAAAAAGCACTAAAGAAATATCAGAATTTCAACATCAATTCCGAGGACTTTAATAGGGATTATGAGATTATGGATACACCAAAACATTCAAGAAAACCATTGAGTGGTAAATTGACGATCGTGGTCACGTGCGTCAGAGATGTGGATCATATGGCTACAGCCGCATTTAAGAAAAGAGATACAATAGTGACTATCAAAATTGATGACGTTGAGAGGGCCAAAACAAAACCATCCAAAAATGACAACTGGTCAGAAGAACTCGTCATCAATGTGGAAAAGGGCCATGAAATTGAATTAACGGTAATGGATAAACTGGGGGGAACATATGTTCCCGTTGCAGTAAATTGGCTTTCCTTGTTTGATGTCGCGGAAGAGATTCGTAAGAAGAAGGTTGCAAATGACCAAGGAGCCAGTGGTTGGCTACCTGCAAGTAATTTGCCACAGACAAATGGTGCTGTTGGGGGCAATGGCAGTTACGGATCATCAACTTGGGGTGCCAATTCGACATTGAATCTTCCACAGAACGAAATTACTCCTCTGAGATCCCCTAACAAGGTTGATAATGCCACCGGCGAATCTAACCAAAAAGTTTCTGTAAACACCTGGTTAAGTTTGGAACCTTGTGGTCAAATGTTGATCAATATCAACTTTGAAAAATCCATTACTCAGGGAAAACAATTCAAAGGACCTCTTGGAAGACACGGTGCTATTCGTCAAAGGAAGGAGGAAGTATTTGAACAGCATGGTCATCAATTTGTTCAAAAACAATTTTACAATATTATGTGTTGTGCTCTTTGTGGTGAATTCTTGCGTTATACTGGGTTTCAATGTCAAGATTGTAAATTTTTATGTCATAAGAAATGTTATCAAAAAGTTGTTACAAAATGTATTTCAAAATCGGGATCCGATCATGATGCAGCCCAGTTGAAACATCGTATTCCTCATAGGTTTGAGCCTGTCACAAATCATGGTACCAAGTGGTGTTGCCACTGTGGATACTTATTACCCTGGGGTAAAAAGAATGCCAGAAAATGTTCTGAATGTGGAATCATGTGCCATGCTCAATGTACTCACTTGGTTCCCGATTTATGCGGAATGTCATTACAAATGGCCAATGAGATTCTTGCTACAATCAAGTCGACTAAAGTATCACCAAAAAAACCAAAGCAAATTCTGGAAAAAGTTGTCGTTCTGGAAATGAAGCAAGAGCCTAATTATCAGAATCAAGAATATCGATTGCCCTTACAGCAGGAAAAGCAATTGCATGGTCAGCAGCAACATAAAAAGCCACTACCACCAAAACCATCCATTTTGGGCAAGTCGTCTGGAGAATCTGTGGAAACATTACGCAATTCGTCTGAAGAAGAACCGGACGACAACGATTTCAATGCAAAACTTCCAACCACGACCCAAAAATCGTATCAAGCGCCAATGGATAATTCTTCGCATACACGTGCCGGTAGACGTCGTCCACCTGTTGATGAGGAGCTAAATAGGAATGAGCACCAATATCGTCATCCATATGGAGAGGAGGTGCGTGGTCGTGAGACTATTGTTGAAACTGAATCCACTTCAAATGATGCTGGTGATTATGCTGTAATTAATGAAACATCTTTTATTGTTAATGGTGATAAAAACAATGGTGCAGATGATGCATTTGGTGACTTTGATTACAAAAACCAATTTACTGAGAATCAAATTATTTCTCCTGAAGTTAAAGATGAGGAAATTATCAGCCCCTTTTTGGATCAAAAAGATGTTTCACTTCAAACTGAAGGTAAAGGGAAAATAGAGTCTTTAGACCCATCATTACCTGTTCAAAGAGACGAAGAATACAAGGTGGTCAAACCCCATCATAAGCATCATCATCGTGGAAATTCGGGAGTAACTACTCATTCAAACAAGTCTTCATCTGGAAAATCCAAACGTCGGAAAAGAAAGGTTGGATTGGATGATTTCCAATTTCTTGCTGTGTTGGGTAAAGGTAATTTTGGTAAAGTTATGTTGGCTGAATCAAGACATACGTCAAACTTGTGTGCAATTAAGGTACTAAAGAAAGATTTCATTGTTGAAAATGATGAAGCTGAAAGTGTGAGATCAGAAAAACGAGTGTTTTTGACAGCAAATAAAGAAATGCATCCCTTTTTGTTGAATTTACATTGTTGTTTCCAAACGGAAAATAGAATATATTTTGTAATGGAATATATTTCTGGTGGTGATTTAATGTGGCATATACAAAAGAATCGATTTTCCGCCAAGAGAGCCAAATTTTATGCATGTGAAGTTTTGTTGGGATTGAAATATTTCCATGATAATGGAATCGTTTATCGTGATTTGAAATTGGACAATATCTTGCTAACAACAAAGGGACATATCAAGATTGGTGATTATGGATTATGTAAAGAAAATATGTGGCATGAAAGTACAACATCAACTTTTTGTGGTACACCAGAGTTCATGGCTCCTGAAATTGTTGCTGGTAAGAATTATACTCGAAGTGTCGATTGGTGGGCATTTGGTGTTTTGTTATTTCAAATGTTACTTTGTCAATCTCCATTCAAAGGTGATGATGAAGATGATATATTCAATGCTATTGAGCATGATGAAGTGAAATACCCTGTTAGTTTATCGCGCCAAACGGTACTCGTCTTGCAAGCATTGTTAACCAAGGATCCTCAACAACGATTAGGTAGTAGTGAACGGGATGCCGAAGAAATTATGGAACATCCATATTTCCAAGATGTTAATTTTGATGATGTTTTGAAATGTCGTATACCAGCTCCATATATTCCTGAAGTTAGTTCTGAACATGATTATTCCAATTTTGATCAAGAGTTTACTTCGGAGACACCAAGATTGACCCCTGTGGAAACAGTATTGACTTCGGAAATGCAAGAACAATTTAGAGGATTTTCGCACATTTCTGAAACTGCTACCATTTAGCGGTGATACGAGTTGGACATTGAGATATTTTATATGAACAGTTTTCTTTTAAAAAGTGACTTCCAATATATAATGACGTTAATTTCTATCGTGTAATTTCAATGTAGTTATCAACTCAACTCTCTAAAGTGTATACAATGGCTAAGGCAGAGATAGTTGAGTATCTCACCATCGAAATTTGAAGCAAGAAATATTACGCAAAACAATCGATTAATTGCAAAGCTCGTCATACAAAGGCAATTCAGAATTCAATGCTATACATTTTCAATGCAATAAAAGCGCATTTTTCCAAGTTTTTTCAATTGACGAAGTGTCGGTGTTTACAAACTGGTTTCCTTTTTGCGACCACTTGTCCTGATCCGTGGTTTTCTTTCGCAACAGGATCTTTTTTCCCCGTTTTACCGAAATTACCATTTAATTCCGTGTACACAAGAGGGGAACGTTGAATCCAATTTGCAGCCACTTTGAAAACTAGGAAAATCAGAGTGGTTAAAGCATAAGCACATGTGTATATTTCTATAATAAATATCCTCTATAAATAGCAAAATAATCTACCCCAGAATCGATAAAAAGAATATAGTTGAAGAAAGTAAAGGCATCAAAAGCATCATGTCGTAACCTCGTAATTGATATTATAAGTCAAGGTGGTTGCAATTGCACTTAAATTCAGGTGATAACACAGCATTTGTTCTTCGGGTGGTCAAGCTCCCCTGTTGTTGAGTATTGCCTATTGGAA
This sequence comes from Candida orthopsilosis Co 90-125, assembly GCF_000315875.1. Taxonomy (NCBI): domain Eukaryota; kingdom Fungi; phylum Ascomycota; class Pichiomycetes; order Serinales; family Debaryomycetaceae; genus Lodderomyces; species Lodderomyces orthopsilosis. Next base: position 690,207 of record NC_018296.1, read on the forward strand.
CCCCTTTTATTCCCTATTTTGTGTTTCTTCTCGGAAATGGTATTAACCTGCTCATTTCTGAGTTCAATATTGGTTTGTGCAAGTGCGGTGTCGCCTTCAGCAAGGGTAGTTTGTGAAGTGGATGTGCCTTCGTGATGTTCTTGAAGAATTTTTTCCAATTGCGTACCAGTTTTGCTGCCGGTAACCGAATTTTCTCCCTTTGCAAGTTGAATCGACTTGGAAGAATGTACCTGTCGTAATTGTGATGGCAGATGTGGCTTTACATGAACCAGTGAATCAGTTCTCATAGCATGAAGTGAATTGTTGTTACTGAAGCTCATTGAACTGCTTCTTGATAAATCACCAATCGTACGTGGGAAGGCACCAGTACTTCCCCCATTTATATGTTCATGATATTGTGAGGTTTGTTGTGATTCGACTTTTAAATCACTCAATACATCAATAACATCTTGGAAAAGTTCATCAATTCCAACGTTCTCCTTTGCTGAACACTCATGAAACGAACAAGCTCTCAATTTTATTGCCAATTCGGCTCCTTCTTCATACGGAACTTGTCGTTGTATTTCCAAATCTGATTTACACCCAATGATAAAAATCGGAGGCATTTCTTTTCGAAACAGATTGATATGATGATAATAATCGTCAATCGATAAGAACGAAGTTAAGTTATCAATAGAATAAGCAAAAATTAAACAAGATGCATTAATTATTGATAGTTGCATGCTTTTCATATACATATCATTAGTAAAATCTGAATCATAAATGGTTAAAATATCACAATCACCTTGTTTGTTGATATATTTCTTGGTGTATAAATCCTGTCCTTCGATATTCTCCATGAATTGATCATGAATGAAACGATAAATCATTGATGACTTACCAACATTGGTCGAACCCAAGACACAGACGTCATATTTCTTGGTGATGACTTGCAAGTCATCGTGGCAGACCTCCATTTTTGTTTGGTTATGTGATATGTGTTTTACTGTCACACGGGATTGCTATTTTGATTTGTAGTACAGTGTAAATAATACCTTATATCAAGGTTTTGTTGAAGAGAGAAGGAAGAGATCCGATCTGAGCGATAGTTCTCCACCATAAAAATTCGTCAAAGAAGTGGTCTGTTGCAAAAGAAAACAACAATAGTAATAAAGGATTGGTCTGAATTGTTTTGGAACCAATAGCAATAATCCAAAGATAAATGGAGTGTGGGTGGGCAGTGTAAGACATTGATAGAAATACTACGGTTATGTTATAATTCACAAAGTAGTTTATAGCAATACATGCACATATAGTACAAAGGTATATAGTTAATTTACAACGTGATGTCATTATTTGACAATGTAACATTTGATGTGTTTTGTGTAATAACAAACGCAGCTGTTGTTTAGTAGAGAGACAACGGTTTTTTATTTCTTTTTCTTTGAACAATACACTACTTGTTACTGGAACTCCGAAACTCAAGACATGTACACACCATGTCTCAAATCATATGCTATGCACGCCCTTTATTCATCTCTTTGACCACTAGCTCTGTATTTACCAATGTGCATTCCACTCCCTTCAGCATTAAGTATATTCAAAGGGCAAAATAGCAGGTATTTCCCCTTGCAGTGTGTAAATCGTCAAAGTTCAAAGCCTTGTTTCATCATCCTATACTGCCCTCTAATGATACACAAATATTGAGAAAACAGTTTTATCCTGCTTTCGTTGTTTTATTTTGTGTAAACTGAACAAGTTTGGCATGAGTTTCTTACCCGTGTTTCTCCTATCTCAACTGAAAATAACGCAAGGCTGTTGCAACGTTCATCACAAATGGTGTAAAAGCAACCGGAATCAACTCTTTAAGAACTCCTCCAATTGGGCTTCGCAAGAATCATCGTATTCAACATCACTGAGATCACTTATCTCAACATCTTGCCATTGAAATGTGTCCAACATATGATTTCTTCGCCCATCAGTATTTGCGTACTGTAACAAATTTTTATCACCCGCATTTTCGATTGTGACTTCCAATCCATCTGCAGAAAATGTTGGCAGATGCGATGGCTCGAAAACATTGCCTCTAGCTTCAAGCTTAGCAATCGTTTTATCAAACTCTCTCTTCCACACTTTCATCTTCTTATACACATTGAAACTTGGTTTATTCTCTTTCCATATAGTGGTAGCTAGCTCATCTATATCGGATTTGAATTGTTGTGATTCATTATATCCATTATGTTCATTATGATCCATGATTACTTTCAAACTTTTGCAAGGACTCAGCGAGGTGGAGGATTTAGGAAGATAGTTCAAAATCACATAATTGGGATCAAATTTGGTATTCAATCGGTCCACCAACGTCTTAATCAGTTCACTCAATGGGAAATAATATATTTCAGCAATGTCCAACGACAATTCCTCAGCTTCTTTAGCAACAACTTGTCGTTGAGTATTTAACTGATTCATTGATATTAATTTTCTCAAATCTTTAACTAACACATTGCCAAAGTTAATCTTGTCATTCATTTGTGATTCATTTGGACGGCTTTGTTCTAAATTATTAAAATCATACAATAACGAACCAGAAGTTGTTGACCCACCACCAGATCCAATTGTAAGTGTATTAAAATCGTTATTTTTACGCACTAGTGGCGTCCCATTCTTCAATTCTCGTTTTAAACACCAATATCGACAAATTTCATTAGCAATTGAAGTTAAATCCTGATGAATTTCTTCCTTTGTACGGTTTGGTAATACACTCAATTCCAATACTTGATTCATTGATTCTTCAGGAAGATTGATTTGGTTTTCAACTTTTAATGAGTACATCAATTCAACTAATTTATCACTGAATGCTTTTGGGGCTATTGGGGTATTCAATTCAGTTTTCCATTTAAATATATTCAATTTGTTTGCCACTTTTTGATCACTACTTAACTTGGCATTTTGTTCATTCAATAACTTAGTATCTCTATAGTAAAGTCTCGTCTTTTCAATGCCTTCAAGAATTGTAGGGAGTATATCTAGTTCGGATGGTGGTGTATGTTTATCACAGAATGATCTTAGTGTAAGTTTATTGCTCAAAGCACCTTTTACACCTTGCGTCATTTCCATGTGTAAACCAGCTCTCTTGGCACATGTAACATGATAAGCTTGGAAACAACTTCTATTTGTACATTGAATACAAGCTCCAATTCTTTGTCGACAAATATAGCACGTCAACTTCCACCGACTCTTTGGTATTGACTCTATTCCTTCAATGGGCTCCATGTATACCGGATTAGCAAAATATAATTCGTTTATCCATAATCCACATACCACATGGCCCCATAAACTATTATCCAATTGTTTGAAAGCTCCCGTCGTACTTGGACAGAAAACACATTGAGTGACTTTGTTCTTGTTAATCATACATTTTCGACAGAGCCATTGTCCCTCTGGGATGAATGCCACACCATAACATTCCTGATGCACAGCAATATCACATCCATCACAAAATACAATGGCATTAGAATTATCACAATCACTATCGTTACAAACAGCACATCTTTGATCATAGATAGACCCAGGCTCTATTCCATCATCATTCCCATACTTTGAATTGTTATGTCCCATTGTTAATACTTTATCGTTTGAATCAAGTCCGTTGTTTTGGCCGTCAGTATTAGTCAACATATTCATTCGATGTTCAAGTTTACTCCATTCATCTTCCAACGTAGTAATCATCGTCTCAAACACTTCTGGAGTGATTTTAATAACATTTTTGGTTTGTTTGTTCCTATCCTGTAGGTAAAGCGTATCCTGCTCGTCCATGTCATACTCCACTAGTAGTTGTCGTTTGTTCAAGTACTGTTTGATAATTGTCTCCTCGTCAATCTTGTCACTTTGCTTCACTATACTAGTCGGTATTTCAAACTGTCGTATATAAGTGTTCTTCTCCTTGCGACCGCTGCCCTTTGAAGGCTCTTGAAATCCATATTCAAGAAGTTGTTTGTTAAACTTGATATTGGGGTTGGGGACCGTTGGTTGAATCTTCTTAAATACCGGTGCTTTTAGATTGGTAATTTGACCATCACTTGCCGAAGTATTGCTCTTTCCATTGGCAAATTGCTGAGTTTTTCCAGCGCTAAAATTTCCATACTCTTGATCCTCATTCAGGTAGTCGATAAAGAAGATCGGTATTTGCAGCGACTCATCCAAGTCAGGATACAATTCGGAAAGGTCCATCTCCTCTCGAGGTTTCTGGACATATGCATCATGATTCATTGGAGGTATGTGGTTTAGACTAGATGCATAGTTTGAAGTCATATCATCGGTTTAGATGTCAATCGTGATACTCGTAAATTACAAACTCTCTATTAAAGAATACATAAGGAAATGTAAACAATTGTAAAATCGCTATTTATTATTTTTTAGCTTTATTTGTGCTACCAACTAATTTTCGTATTTTAAACCTTATCAAATGGAAAATTTAGCTGGAGACCGCTGTTTACCTTCAGCAACGCGTATTCCGCCTCCTAACTTGTTTGTCATATTTTCTTTCAGTTTCTTCAATTGCAACCAGGACTGTTCGCGTGACGGGCACGTAGAAGTGATCGGAGTATTCAATTCAGTAACGCATTCTGGAGTCATGCAAAATGCACCCCTTGCAACAACATCATCTTCTGCCTCTAGGAAAGTTGCTGGCGAATACTGCTTTGGCGAGCCGACTTTTGCTTGAGAATGTCTGGGCATGTTTTGAAAAATTTTGTGAATTTCTGCCTTTTGTGTTGCAAATGTGGCTGCATCTGTATCATCTTTGCCGCATGTCGATCTGGCGATATCATCAGAGTGGTCATTAACTAACTCGTTCAGTGTGGGTCTACTTTCCGGGCTCGTTTCAAAGCATGAGAGTATAAAGTCTTTGGCTGACTCTGGAACGTCGACCCAATAGTCTGGAGGTTCAAACAAGTACTTCTTATTCATAATGGCATCTTTTGTTTCATCATCTGTTTCACAGTCAAATGGCATGTATCCACACAACATAAAGTATACGCAGACCCCAATGGCCCAAACATCAACCGGAAAACTGTACCCCTTTTCCCTATTAAACATTTCGGGTGCCATATAACTCAAAGTTCCAGACATATCATGTAGCTTCTGATGCGGTTTCAACACTCTAGCCAAGCCAAAATCACCAAGCAAGATCTCATTGGAATTATGCAGGGAAAACAAAATATTTTCGGGTTTTATATCCCTGTGAACTATAGAGTTTGAATGTAGGTATGACACAGCCGATATTAGTTGAGTCACAATTTCTCTTGCTGTTGAAGGCTCAATCTTACCACCAGGTGAATCGTAAACTATTTTGTTGAATAGGTCGCCTCCTTCAGCTAAATCTGTGACAAAATAAAAGCTATTGCTCGTCTCAAAATAATCAAATAACAGTAGAATACGCGGATGCGACATCGATATCTGACTCAATATCTCAAACTCTCCTTGTAGTAGCAGCTCCAAACCGTATGATAGACTTTTGTTGTACTTTTTTGCTGCATAGTGGTTTCCTGTATGTTTGTTCTTACATTCATACACCACTGAGTAAGAACCTTCACCTATGGGACTTTTCGAAAGCATGTATTCCGAGCTTCGCGATGCAATAGTGGTTGTGCTGGAAGATCCGGATGTTGGTGTTGACTCCGTGTTCCATGGAGTAAATCTTTTAGTGTATAGATGAGTCATGTGTGGGGTATAGTGCTACGTGTGTTGTTGGCTCAAGTTGGATGTAATATGGTGATGCACGTTGTTTCATACAAATTTAGCAACCACAAAATCCAGGCAGTCAAAAAAATTTTGAACGATGCATAATCGGAAAAACTATCGCCGATATGCAGAACAACTTAAAGCTGAAATATCTTTTGCATGTAGACTTCCCAATATAGTATTGTATGGCAATATAAAAACACTGTGTGCTGGTTTCCTGCACATAACTACGATGTCCTCATCACCTAAAAAATTTATTTCACTATGTGTATACCAGTTGACACCAATTTTCCAAATTGAAAAGACTAGGATCGATAATTCATAGTATAAGAATATGAGCTCCATTTTGAACTTGTCAAACTTGAAAGACAAGATATCATCAAAGTTGAGTCTGCAGGGATCCTCAAGAAATCAGAAACCTGGTAAGGATTCAAAAAAGAAGGATCTGCAAAAACCTAAGGAATACAAACAAGAGGAGGTAAAGTCGAAGGAGACAAAGAAGAAAGATAATGAGGGAGAAAATAGTAAGAAGAGTAAGCAATCCAGTGTTGTTTCTGACGGCAAGAATCTTAACAACACAAACGAGATTTTGCGTCAGGAGGCATTAGCTTTAGGTGCAACAGAAGAGGATTTGAAATTACTACAAGGAATAGAAAGTGACGATGAAAAGAGTGAAATTGAGTTTGATGATGATTCAAAATTGGATAAGGAGTTTGGAAACGATTTAAGTAAATTCATCAAGGATATTGGCTTAGGAAATGGGGAAGCTGTTGTCATTGACGATGAGAGTATCGAAGAGGTAGATGGTAGTGACAGTATTGAGGAAGAAGAAGAAGAAGGAGAAGATGTCTCTTTGGAAGATGGTATATCGAGCTCTGAATCAAGCTCTGATGAAGAAGAAGAGGAAAAGGAAGAAGAGGAAGAGGTGCCGGAATTAGTTCAAGATACCACCACAAACTCTACAACTAATGGTGAAGATGGAGTGGTTGTGAAAGAGGCCGATCTAAAGAAGTCAAAGATCAAAAAAGTAGAGAAAGAAGAAAATGCAGATGAAATTACCGACTTCTCCATGGTTTCAAGTGGAAAACTTGCTGTTCCAAACAGATTGGATTGGTATAATATCTATCCACTCACAAACACGGATGCTTTACCCAAGCTAGATCGATTTGCCCGTGAAAGATTACTTGAACGTGGACAAAAAACATTAGATAAAGACAACAAAGTGTACTTGGAAGAATTTGCTTCCAACTCTTCACAAAAGAAATTCTTGTCACAAATCTTGTCTGATGGTACGTTAAATGACAAGATTTCAGCATTGACCTTGTTAGTACAGGAAGCACCATTGCATAACTTGAAAGCTCTTGATACCCTTTTATTGTATTGTGATAAGAAATCAAGAACTGCTGCATTACAATCAATAGCTGCTTTGAAGGATTTGCTACTCAATGGACTATTACCTGATCGTAAATTGTTTGCATTTGACAAACAGCCCTTATCAAAAGATGAATCTTCAATGACTGATGCTCAATTAGCTGTATTCTGTTTCGAAGATCATTTGAAAAAGACATATTTCAAATTACTTCAGATTTTGGAGAGGCTCTTGCAGGATCCAATTGTTCATGTTAGAATGAATGCATTGAACCATGTTTTTGATTTGCTAAAATCAAAACCAGAACAAGAAGTCAATTTGTTGAAATTGGGTGTAAATAAATTGGGTGATACTGATAACAAAGTAGCGGCAAAAGCTTCTTACTTGATCTTACAATTGGAACAAACACACCCAGCAATGAAAAAGATTGTCACTGATGCAGTAATTGATGTTATATTTCAAAGTACCACCGATGATCATTCTAAGTATTATGGTGTTACTACACTCAACCAAACCATCATTACAAGAAGAGAAGATGAGTTGGCAAATTCCTTAGTCAAGACTTACTTTGCATTATTTGAAAAGGTACTAATCGAAAGCAGTTTCTTTGCAAAATCAACTGGTGATTCTGAAAAGGACAAGTTGATTGGTGAATCTCAAAAGGGAAGAAAGAATAATCGAAAGAATTTCAAAAAGGGTAAGAAGGGAGGTAAATCAGTAAAACAAGAGGAGAAATCTCAACAAGAGATAATTGAAGAGAAGAACTCAAAAATGTTTTCAGCCTTGTTAACTGGTTTGAATCGTGCTTTTCCCTTTTGCAACTTGCCTAATGAAATATTTCAAAGTCATTTGGACACTTTATTCAAAATTACCCATAGTAGTAATTTTAATACTGCTATACAAGCTTTAGTTTTAATTAATCACATCATTACCAAACAAGAATTGAACTCAGATAGATACTACAGAACCTTATATGAATCGTTACTTGACTCGAGATTGGTAAACACTTCAAAACAAGGAATTTACTTGAACTTGTTGTACAAATCATTGAAGAATGATTCTTCGAACATTCCAAGAGTTTTAGCATTTGTGAAAAGGATAATTCAAGTGATTGCCCATTGGTTGAATGTGGGGGCTATTGCTGGTATGTTGTATTTACTTATGGAATTATCCAAGTCGATGCCTGAAATTGGCGATTTGTTAATTGATGTCAATTCAAGACCTGATGAAGAAAAGGGGGACGATGCCAACAAGGAGCCATCTGCAGAGATAGAAGGATCAGACAAAACTGATTCGATCTCCATTCAGCAAGTCAACGTTTATGACCCAAAGAAACGTGATCCAAATTATGCCAATGCTGATAAATCATCCTTGTGGGAAATCGACTTATTTGTTAACCACTTCCATCCCACTGTATCTCTTTATGCATCATCGTTCATTGACGGTACTCCACAGACCAAACCTGACTTGGGACTATACACATTAGCTCATTTCTTGGATCGTTTTGTTTACAAGAATGCCAAGCAAAAACCACAAACAAAGGGTTCTTCAATCATGCAGCCATTGGGCGGAGCACATACAGGTGAGTTGTTGGTAAGGTCAACGAATGTTTTGGATCATTCGATTCCGGCAAATACCGAAAACTGGTTGAACAAAAAAGTGAATGATATTAGAGCCGATGAGAGGTTTTTCCATCAATATTTTACTACAAAGGTGAACAAGTTGAAAAAGAAGACAAAAGAAGAAGATGAAGAAAAAGAGGGAGAAGAGGGAGAAGATATTGATGGTGAAGATAGAGATGAGAATGGTATGGATGATGATGAAGTTTGGAAAGCCTTGGTCAACTCTAGACCCGATGTCGAAGCTTCGTCCGGTGATGAAATGTCTGACCTTGATCCTGAAGACTTTTCTGATTTGGACGATGACGAAGAAGTGGAGCTTCTGGGAGAGGATGAAGATGGTGGCGATTTTGATGACGGAGAGATTAATGAATTTGACAGACCACTTTCAGTAGGAAATGATATTGACGATAATGATAATTCTGATGCAGAATTTAACAAATTCATTGACGATGAGGCTGAAGAAGATTTTGATGACGAATTTGATGAAGATGAAGCAAAAATGTTCAATATTAATGATGACGATGAGTTGTCTGATTCGGAAGTTGATATCAAGATGTTGGAGGACATGGATGTGAGTGGAGGCGATGGTAGTGAAGAAGAAGAAGAACAAAAGCCAGTCAAGCAAAACAAGAAAAGAAAGAGTGACAAGGAAGAAGATAATTCGTCCATGTCAAAGAAGAAGTCCAAAAGACCAAGAATTAAAGACTTGCCATTATTTGCATCAGCGGAAGACTACGCTGACAAGTTATAGGATGAGGCGGATGTAGGAACATTTGCTTCTCTTTATTCATAGGGCTTAATGCAAAGCAACAACATTGTAAATTGACCAAGTCACTAAATTGTAGCATTCCCAATTTGCTTTCATTCTTCTACGTATCATCCCCAAGTGTGTGGCGTTGATCAATCACTTGAAATCGTTTTTCACAACTAACTATTCATTTACAATAGAGATAACACATATTTTGATAATTGTATCCATATACGTACCAAAAAGTCTCATTAAATCCCATTGAATCCCGTTGAATCCCAAATGTCACGTAAACCCATATATCCCAAATGTCCCAAATATCCCAAATAGTCCCAATTCCAAAGTAACAGGATCCCCTTATATTTAATCTCCCTATTCGACCCAAAATTTCCCAATGTACTAGCTTCAAAAAACACGAAGATAAAGCCAAATCTTGACTGGTAAGTCTCTTAACAACCATATCCCAAGAATTCCCAAAAGAGACTAAAGAAGTCACACCAAAATCAAAAAACGTCCAAAGCGCCTGACCAGGAGCACTCTTAAGTCACCGGTGTGGAATCAGGATAACATATGAACTTATTAAGGAACCATGACCACCAAACAGTATGCTAAAATCTGAAAGCAAAACATTCATATAATCAAAAACTTCAAACAACACCTTCAAACAGCAAAACCTTCAAATGAAATGTCCAGACAACAAAACTTTCAAAATCTTGAAGCCACAAACATTTTAACATTAACTCTCCATCTCTCCGATAACTGACACTGAATCGACAACCGCCTCATGTGAAAATCTCCATTGGTTTCTTATGACCTCATTTTCACCGGTTTTTCCCAGAACCAACTAACTCTCATCCCCCCATTGAGTATATCTGTCTACTCCCGGCAAGAAACCCAAGTCTCCCGAAGACCCATTCAGCAGCTGTTCTTTTCCGGAAATCAAAACGGCAACAAAACCCAGATATGGTAATTCCATTCCCCAAAAAGCAAGACCAGGTTTCTCTAGGAAGCAAGTGACTGGAAGTTTTACCAGCTTGTTTTCTGGCTGGCTGTAGATCTCAAAGGAATCTATAGGGGTCCAATGAGAAGGGGAAGCTGGTACACCCTGTAGTAAACTGCGGTTGTGGGCTGATAATGATGATGGTTGATGAACTAGAAAAGAAAAAGAAGGAAAATGTTTTTGGTTTTGAAATAGGGGGCATTGGGGAACGTTTATATTCTTCCATACAAATTACCACAAATACAAAATTTTGGTTGCCAAAATCTGATTATGTTAAGAATCAAAGATATACACAGTAATATAGCATAATATACCAAACGACGGGTGCACATATTCTGCTAATGAGCTAGAAATGAATAACCAGTACCTTATAGACACAATTTTTGGCATGATAACATCAGAGATTTACTGAATAAATTAATACTAGCAAGAGCGGTTGCCAAACTTCAGAAAAACACACACAATCTATATCAAATTGTCAGACAGCACAGAATAGGCATCAACACCAATTAAATGGCATGGGGTGTAATAAAATTTCACAGCTTGTTCCTATATACTACTGTTTGATCTAGAAACGTGATTGATCTTTTGTGTATGATCTATCTAAAGTCTAAGAAGATTACTCATAATGCTACACTTCCATCCAAATTGTAAATCTGAGTAATTAATCAGTACTACATTGATTGTAAATGAAACAGTTTCTGGTCTGAAGGATAGAGTAACAATCAGCCCTGGGACGTGGTAGAAGTTGGTGATACAGACAGTTGTTTATGATAATTTAATCATATTTGATCATTTAAGTTGCACCGTTTGAATGTAGCCCTATTTAACCTGGCTGGATTTTTAGATCTTTGTGAGTTTGTAACGTTGAGATAAAATGTAACAGTCTGGTTAATAAGAGGAATGGTAGACTCTAGTGTCAAAATTCTTTAAGGGGCATAAAGTAAGTATATTATTGAGTATGTGGTCACTTCAATAATACCCGGGTTCTTTTTGGTTCATCAATTACATATGATTTGACAATTATGATCTTTGAGTAGGTGATATACCAAGTTTGATGTCTTTGGGGTGTCGTTTGTATACAACCACTGATTTTAGGCGAAAAAATTGAAATCAGAACAATTGTGAAACAATATCAAACCATAAACACAAGTAACAGAAAAAAAAAAATTGGTTTCAAAAGACCAACTTTTTGTTTGAGAACAACAAGAGAGTAACCTTAGGGAATACAGAGGTGACTACTTCTCCATACAATTCACTTTACACTCACTTTTCACGACTTCAGACTTTCCAATAAAGTTCTTGGCTGTTCGTAACCCCTTCTTCATCGCACCGTTACCAAAGCATACCGCGTCTAGTTACTGGGAAACCCTACCTAGTTACCTCCCACCATGTATAACGAAAAGTATGCACTGGATTTTCCCAATTCAAACTACTTGTCCAATTTGAACAATCTTAATGGAACAAATCAAAATATACAATTGAACAGGTTACCCACTTTAGGAGAAATTCTAGCCAACAAGTCCAAATCACCGGTTGACCTATTCACTTTTTACCAATTTATGCAGGATGTTGAAGGAAGGGTGGATTATTTGGATTTTTGGTTTGATTTAATTAACCACTTAAACTTGTGTAAGCATTATGTCAAGGGTTTAAGAGATTCCATCGTGCGTCAATCATCACATTTCCAATCTAGTTCTCAACGTCAATCACAACCAATACGTGATGATACGAGTGTTGCCTCTGGTTCCAATCACCAGGCACAACGTAATAGTTCATCATCGCACCCAAATTCATCAACTACCCCAACCAGAGGTGCATTTCAATTCCGTAACTCAAACCCAATTTCAGAAAAATCGACCAAACACAAGTCTTTGAGTTCATCGATCTTGCTTGATTTGATTATTAATGATAACATTCTTGAAGAAAATGATTCACATAGATTATCAGCGTTTTTAAGAGGTGATATAAATTTGGATAATCTAGATCCAAAATTGAAAGATCTCATTGAGCAATACAATGCAGAGATTGAAGCTAATGAAAATGCCAATAGAGGTGCTGCTCCATCTTCACAAAACCCGAATTCTCCTGGCTACTCCGGTGGGATGGGGAGATCATCACCAAGTTTTTTATCAAACTCAAGATTATCTGGTTCATCATTCCACCCACCAAATCATCCTCAAGAACCAAAAAGAGTTAGTTCACATTCTGGATTGTTGCATGATGATGATGATGATAGTATTGATCATTTCCCTCATTCCAATGACTCGTCTTACGAAAACCAATTAGATATTGGACAAGCTGACCAAGCTGTGAATGCATCACAATATGTGTCTTTACAATCGGGTCGCAAATCAGACACCAGTGTTGACAAGTTGAAGCATGATTACCCTCAACCTCAAAGCCCTTATGCGAGACAATTCAACAACAGCAACAGCCAACGTCATTCAAACAAACGTGAGTCTACTGTTAACCCATCACTTTTGGAGAGATTAATTAGAGATTCACCTGCTACATCTCATGGATCTTTTATCACTAGAGAAAATTTACGAGAATCGTCACATAATTTATTATTGAAATATTTTGTTGAAGATTCAGAAAAGAATTTAAATTTACCACCACAAGTAAACTCCTACATCATCAAACTGATTGAAGTAGATGGGCGTGATGATCCTGATGTTTTCAACTATGTAAAGCACTATGTGTTTAACCGATTAGAAAATGATCATTTACCTAAATTTCTTGATTTTATGGCCACTAGAAATATCAATCATTCCAATTTTGGAAGAATTATTGCTGGGTTTTTCTTTTTATTCATTGCCTTTTGGGTAAGTTTCATATTGGTATTCCTAAATTATCGAAAGGGATTAAGACCTGTGATTGTTTTACCTTTTTTATTGGCTTTTTATTTAATCATATCATCCATTTACCTAATTGATCCAGTTATGGCTTGGTTTGGAATACTGGAAACTTTTTCAAAAAAAAATGGACAATCTTTGATCAGGGTTAGAGAAAAGTTTGTTTATAATTTCATCTTGAAGAGAAGTTTATGGGTATTGTTTGTAATTTTGGTGTTTACCACTATTATGACAATCTTGTTTAGTTTAGTTCCTGGTCATAGGTTATAGTGTATACATATAGTGTATACAAAGTGTTTAATATTCAAATATTGTATGGTGTGAATAACATATGTAAAGAAATCTACTTTCTCATCACCATCCTACAAGCAAAGTTTCAAGTATAAAACGTTTATGTATTAATACCAACACCAATCGACTCTCCCGATTAACCTTTATATATTCTGCTTTGAACTAACACAAAAGACTAAAAAGTCCAAAGTCTTCACACTAAATATATATATATACAAAGACTTTATTCATTACCGCATCAAGATATCTCCTCCAAATCCATTTATTCGTCGGTAGTTCCTTCAGCCAAGTAAGCTTCTCTCTTTTCGTTGATTCTTTGTTGTCTTCTTTCTCTAGCAGCTCTGTTTCTGACTCTTCTAGCTTCAGCTTCTTCCTTAAGAGCCTTTTCACGCAAAGCTTCAGCCTTAGCAGTGATGATATGTTCAACCAAAGATCTCTTGTGTTTGAAAGTGTTACCTTTAGCAGCCTTGTACAAGTTGTGGTACAAGTGTCTGTCAATCTTACCGGCATCTCTGTATTTAGCCAATAATCTTCTCAAGACTCTCAATCTTCTCATCCACAAAACTTGTTGTGGCATACGAGCATCCTTGGTACCTTTTCTCTTACCGTAACCCATGTGTCTACCAGCAGCTTTGGATTCCTTCAAGGCTCTAGCTCTTGACTTAGAGTGGATGGTGTTTGGCTTCTTGACAATAGTACCGTTCTTGTACAATTTTCTGATAGCATGTCTGGAGTTGGCATTGGCGATTTCAGAGGTTTCATTTGGGTCTAACCAAATTTTTCTTTTACCGACACCAACAACACTTGCAGCAAGTCTCTTTTGAGTTCTTAAGTTAGCCCTGGAAAAAAAAGTTAGTAAATTGGTTGCTCATTGATAGTTTGCTAATCTGGAGATAACTCAAATAGTATGAGATGACAGTGTGATAACAGGTGAATTGTTGTAGTGATTATTGTGGGTCCCTCGCTCTTGTTTCGCTGGGAAGGGCAAATTCTTTTCAAAAAATCTCTTTCAGTGGCTCGACAACGGGTGTGATCTATTCCCTTGTACGAACAGCCCTGACTTAGTAAAAACAGTCTCCTTTATATCAAAAAATGAACATCCCACTTGAATATGACTTCCTCTTGATTATGCAAACTCTATTTCCACCAGTGTTATAACATACATCTTTGCTTGATATCTTGTAACTGTAAGAGATTCACCAGTATAATTTTTTTTTTCTCCCTTTCTTTTGGAAAAAAGTGAGGGATTCTCACTGAGAGTGCAAAAGCTGAAGATACAAAAGTACTGCTGTATGGATGTAATGAGAGGAACAATTTTTTTCACTCACTTAAGACAGGTGTCTACAGCCCTATATATGTGTATTTCACGTGATATTGGAAATCAACGCGTTGTCCTGCATCTCGGTTTTAGATCATCTCTCATCTCATCTCGGTTCCTAGATTTAGATAAGTCAATACACAGTTTACAGATAGTTAACAAAACAGTCCTCAATAAAGACCTATATAGCCATGGCCAAGTCATTAAGATCCAAATCTAAATTGCAAGCAAAATCAATCAAAAGAAAGGGCGAATTTGCCAAATATGCTGATGAAAGAAGTAAAAGAATAGCTGAGAGATTAGCTAAAGAAACCGCCAAACAAGAAGCTGAGAAAAAGAGTAAGCAAGAGAATGGTCAAGAGACGATGGATTTAGATGAAGAAGACAAAGGTGATACAGATGGAAAGAGTAAGAAGGTTAGTACGTCGGGATGGAGGGATTCAAATTCTCAAAGATATAAACAAAGACAACTCAAGAATAAATCGAAAAAAAAGACCTTGAAGTTCTAAGAGGAAACCTGAGGAGTTTAGGCGTGGAAGATGTCCTAGGTTGAAAAGTGAGTCTCACTGTTGCATTACAAACGTCACTGTGGAAGGAAAATCAGTTTAGTTCAGATCCACGCTGGCTCGGGATCAGAAACACAATCATAAACGATAGAGACGACAAAAGCACCAAATATGTATATAAATTATAACGTATAATAGAGATATCTAAGCTCAATTTTACTTTTTCAATTTATCAGTAAGATAATCCTCGTAACCAATTTCTTCAACAACTTCAGCTTTCTTCAATACTTCCTCCTCCATATTATTCATATAACTGCTCATTTTATTCAACCATTTGGGATCAACAGCACCCAAGATTCTTACTGCTAATAATGCAGCATTAGTACTGTTGTTAATAGCCACAGTAGCCACAGGGATACCTCTTGGCATTTGTACAATTGAATGCAATGAATCAACCCCATCTAAAGTTGATCCTTTTACAGGAACACCAATCACTGGTAATGGAGTCATTGCCGCAACCATACCTGGTAGATGAGCAGCACCACCAGCCCCAGCAATGATACATTTCAATCCACGTTGAGCTGCTTCAATTGCGTATTTTGACATTCTATGTGGGGTACGATGAGCACTAACAATGGTTAGTTCGAATGGCACGCCAAATTGTTTCAAAATACGTGCACCAACTGCCATTACTGGTAAATCTGAATCAGAGCCCATGATAATTCCAACTAATGGTTGTTGTTTCTCGCCATTTGGCAGTGATGCAGGGATGTCATTACTCTTTCCCATTATGTAAGCAAGCCTATTCTCAGCATCATCCATTGATGGAGTGACAATGTTTATATGACCCATTTTACGTTCAGGTCTAGTGGTCTTGCCATACAAGTATACGGTTGAATGAGGAGTTTCCAATGCTCGACGGCATGTTTCCAATTCCTTATTTGGAGTCTCTTTGTCACCCAAGACATTCAACATAACGGCATTGGTGATTGTAGTTGCAAAATCAGTGAAACCTTTAGGCATAGGTAATCCAGTGACTGCTCTGACGTGGGCCTCAAATTGTGAAGTAACACATGCATCAATGGTATAATGTCCTGAGTTATGAGGTCTAGGGGCAATTTCATTGATTAATAATTCACCATTTTCTAATAAAAACATCTCAACTCCAAATATACCACAACCAGGGAATGACTTCACGGCATTTTGGGCCAATATTGATGCCTTTTCAGCTAAAGTGTCATTGATTCTTGCAGGTGCATAAACAAGGTGGCATATATTATTTTGATGAATGGTTTCAACAGTAGGATAAGAAAATACTTCACCTTCAATTGACCTAACCACCATAACTGCCAATTCTTTAGCAAAAGGACACCATTTCTCAGCATACAATGGACGGTCAGCTAAAAACTCCAATGCCTTTTTGACATATGATTCATCTTTGACGACAAAGTTACCTCTTCCATCATATGCCAAAGTTCTCGATTTCAACATAAATGGATAGCCATATTGTTGACCCACTTTAGTTAAATTATCAGTGGTATTTTCAGTAATTGCTTGAGATTCAGTAACTGCAATACCATGCTTTATCAAATGTTCCTTTTGCAAATATTTATCTTGAATCAATTTGATAGTATCAGGTAATGGATAAATTCCAATTTGAGGAAACTTCTTCTGAATCTTTTTCAAAGCATCAACATCAACATGTTCAATTTCAACAGTTAAAATATCGACTTTTTCAGCTAATTTGGCAATAGATTCATAATCAGTAAAAGATCCATCAACATGATCATCAAGAGCATTGATTTGCTTGGCTGGTGATTGAGGGGCATCTAAAATAATAGTTTTGATGTTGAGTCTGTGGGCGGCTTCAACAATCATACGACCTAGTTGGCCACCTCCTAATATACCTATGGTTTTGCTGTCCATGGTGCAATCTAATTGTGTAGCAGTAGTAGTCTTTTGAAGTGAATGTCTTCTTTGGTTAATCAGAGTCACAAATTAATTGCAATCGAAATGATTTTTTTAACCTCTTCCAACTACAGTTGCACAAAGCTAATGCGAAGATGGAGAGATTTATACCCACCCAAATTTCAAAACAATTGCATCTTACAAGAGAGTCCTTCAGTAAAAATTCTTTAATGATTACACATACTCCAGACAAATTTAATAATAAAGCGCAAATAGTAAAACTAACAAACAACTGGACACCGGGAAAATGAGATATCCCTCTTAGAGTGGCTGTCAAAGTTGATGGAATTGAATGTGAATGTGAATGTGATTGTGATTGTGATTGTGATGGTAGTAAGCTGTAGCTTAGTAATCACTAGCATACCCCTGTATATAACCCTGATTAGTATATTGATAATCTTGGAAATTGGGTACTGGTTCTAAATGTACGGGACCAGAAGGAACCATCATTAGATCCATATTTGCCGATTGATGTAACTTATACCCTGGGTGAGGGTGATGGTAATGAACGGGCACTTGTTGTTGTACTTGGATTTCATAATCAGGATGATAATGGTGATGGGAAGGAGGTGGTGGTGCAGGGTGTTGGTGTAGTGGATGGCTTTGGGCTGTGAATGAATTTGAGTCCAATGCTTGTTGTTGCAAATGTGGATCATTACCAAGTACAAAATGGGGTGGGTATCGAAGTTCAGGGCCGTACTCTGGATTTGATAATGGAACTTTACTGGAGAATGGTCGCATTGTAGTGGTTGCATTTGTAGCAGTCGTAGCAGCAGTAAAATCGTCAAAATGATCAGGACCAGGTAATGGTACAGTAGCCGTAGTGGCTGTAGCTTTGCCCATTTTGAAGTTAGAGTTCATTGATGAGTCTACTTCTGCAGCAGCTCCTGTATCGTAATCAACAACACCTTCATCATCATTATACGCATTTTCTTCTTCTCCTTCTTCATCATCATCAACAAAAACACGGTTAGGATCTTTATATGTGATGACTTGTGGTACAATATTTTCATCAGCAGTAACCAAATGATCATTATTGACACCACCAGGCAAAATGATTTTAGTAGTGGTGGTGATAGCTTGTAATGAATCGTAAACTTGCAGGAATTCCCAAAGTAGTACCAATTTAACTCTTGATTTTAGCACCATAAACAGATCATCGTCTTGAACAATAGCAGAATCATTATAATTGACACCACCACCACGATGATTCTGTTCATAAACTATTTGTTTAATTGAAAGTCCTTTTAATGCAGTAGCTACTTCTTGATCCAGTTTACTCATGAGTACAAATCGAATAAAAGGTTTCCAAAAATTAATTATAAATTGACATTCTTGATTTAATTGAATACCAGCTTGATTATATTTGGAAACTTCTTGACCATAGGAGTAGATGCAAGTAAATATACTAAACTGTTTGGACTTGAGCTTAGTTGTCAATGACGACGACGACGATGGTGATGATGATGGTGGTGGTAGATAATCTTTACATTTCAAATTGTAATTTGCACTAAATCCTGATCCAACATCGTATGCTTTTGGAGAAAAATCATCAGGTAAATAGATTCTCGCCATGTTGTGTAATACAGGAATATTTGGACTATTTTCAAATTCAACCATTCCTGGGAATCGACGCGATATGGTGGCATTATCATTCAATTTCAAATGTTTTAGGATACCATATTTGTTAAAACTGTTTTTTTGGATGGTTAATAGAACTGAATCTGAATTGTAATTGTTGACAGACATGTAGAAGTTGCCAATTTCCAATTCTGGTAAATTTGTCTCTGATGTTTGGCTTTTCCTTCTTCTTTTGGTTGCTGGAGGATGGATTGATACTAATTTGGAGGTTCCATCAATAACAGTACCACCACTCTCACTAGTGGCATTACTGGTCAGTTTCCTCTTCATCGAATTACTAAATCCCAAAGATTTACTAAGATTGATCTTGGAAAATACCGATTCAAATTTCTTCATAGTCTTTGCCTGATCATCTTCATTTTCAAAATTAGGTCCATTATTAATTAAATCAATAATCTTTTGATTTTGTCCGAGATTCTTTATAACCTGAATATGAGAAGAAACTTGTTTCCTTGTTCTGAATTTACCTGTCTTTGTGAATATGTAATCTGAAACTAATTCATTTCGTCCGCAAGATCGACCAGCAATCTTGATTTTATTTAATCCGTTCTTGGGTATGAATGTTAATACTTCTTCAAATGCTTGTTCGACATCTTCTGACCAAATATCAGTATCCTCAACGCGAGAAAACCCTTCATGATTGAGTTTGTTTATGTGTTGGAGATCAGAATCGGTGCTTTGCGAGTAGGTAGTCAGATCCACTACTCCATCTTCTTTGTTGAATAATGATACGTCATGATCCTCACTACTGTGGGTATAATAGTCTTCTTGCTGATTATCTCCTAATCTAGTGTTTGCTTTATCCAAGATCCTAGCACCGACCCCAACAGAACCCCCACCATTTTGAATAAATGAAAGTTCTTCAGCAGTTAGTTCATGGTGAAGGTTGAAATTAGTTGAGCGAGGCATCTCCTTTCTCACCAATTTGGAAGATTCATGAATTTGGTACAATTGTTTACCATTGGCATCAAGTGCGACATCAACAATGATGGGCAATTTTTTTCTCTTTGAGAAATCTTCTTGTGATGGTGGTGGCATATCCTCTAGTTCTGTAGTAGTAGTAGTAGCAGCAGTAGTAGTAGCAGCAGCAGCAGTAGCAGCAGTGTCTTGTGTAGTTGGAACTAGACCCTGTAAGCCTTGCTGGAGCTCTTGGGAAAGGTCAAGTACGTAAGAACTCATGATAAAATGGGTAAATTGTGGAATTGAAAGAACGACTGCCAGATGGTATGTAGACCAAGTAATATACGAAAATGTTCCAAGTGTGTAAATAAAGGAGTGACTGTAGTTAATTAATGGCACGAACTGATAAAACGAACGAACGACTAGCGGTTGAACAGTGTTGAAGAAAACTTGGGCAACTGCTGGGTATATTGATTCTATTGATTCGACAAAATATAAGCCTGTGTATGAAATATGAATATGAGGTGGGAAAAAATAAAAAAATTAAAAAAGAATCAAAATTTGACTAAAAAATGAGCCTATGAGGTATTATCTCAATCCTATAGATATATATATAAACTTGTCTGTTGTGAGGACGGCAGGGTTTTTGAGTAAGTAGATAGTTTTCAACAGTTGAGTTTGGTTTTGTAATGAAATTGGGAATGTGACTTAAGCAAAGCAAAGACAAGAAAACAAATTTTTATCTGGTGAGGATATATACAGCACAATACAGCACAATGTTATTTTGTTTTATTTTATTTATCTCTCAGGAAAGACGGGACACAACAATAAACATCATTTTTATTGCACCAGTTTTCTATATATCCGCCGTTGTTGTTGTTGTTGTTGAGTACACAAGCCCCTTTCTAGACTATTTTGAGTGGTTAATGTAATGAAACTTATTCTAACATAGGCATTGTTCCTCATTATTATGTCTTTGTTAAAGGACTGCTTGTATTGTACTATCGTGCTATTGTTGTTGTTGTGGTGGTAATTTTTTTTACGAATGAGGGAAAGGGTAGTACATGAAAAACGCGGGTGCGCGTATTGAACGGGAACAAGCGAAAAAAATGAAGAAGAAGAAGAAAAATTGTATCTCTTTATAATCTATTTCGAAGAAGAGTATCTTGTGAGTAGAAGGTGCCGCTGACACCTCTATTGGCTGATGCTACTCTAATAAGACTACTACGTCTCTATTTTTAAGTATGTCTGTTCTTTAGTCTCAATCGATCCATAATTTCATTTCTAGAACTTTTACAAGTGTTGAGTTGTTCTTTCTGTGTTATTGTTTACATTATAGAAAAGAAATAAATAAAAAAAATCGTAAACAAAAGAAGTCGTGCCTTAAATTGTGCGGTTGTGCACTACCTTTGACTCAAAACTTTGATAGCTTTAGAGCCACCACATTGTTATTGTTATTGTTATTGTTATTGTATAATACTCTGTCGCCATTTCAAAACTAGTAGACTATTGATCCTTGATCCGGATGTTTGACATGCAATTACGGCAACACCTTACACCCTGCATATTCAAGCATATGTAGTGTTTTCGTTGACATAATTACGGGCTTTGTTTTTGTCACACGAGCCACACTGTGAAGAGGTATATGGGTGCAGAACTAAGTTCACGTCGCGTTGAATGTCCTAATAAAACGGTTTGATTTTATCGCATGTATGGGGTTAACGGAAGCCCCTCCTTGTCGTTAATAATTTCCTGTACGAGATGTGTATCCCTCTTGTTTTACGTATTTTGCCATTTGTTCCGCTATCGAAAAAAAAGAAAAAAAAACAGAAAGATGGAAAACACGTGATCTATTTTGGAATCATTGCAAACTCTACGAGGGTATGAAATGAAATGAAACGATCAATCAGCATTTGTCTTTTACTGGAACTTTCGGATCTTTAAGTGTGTAGGGTTATTGTTTGTAGATTTCGAGCGCATCGACGTTTGTTTGCGTGCGTTATTGTCATTGTATAATTGCCTCTCTTGCATCGGATGCGCAGTAATTGCAATTAATCAACTCTTTAATTGAAGAACCACCCGTTGTCATTTTTAGAGAGATGGAAGATACGGGTAAATTTATTTAAAGATTTTGCGCTTATTGAATGGCTTACGTCTGGAATCGGATTTATTAAAACGCGACTAGTAACCAAGCTCATAACCAAAACCTCGCATCCTTATGAGGGTAATGTTTCAGTTTTGGGTTATTTTTGCAACCGCAAGGATGGAGAACTATAAAAGGGTATTTTGTATGGTATTTTATGGCGGACGGCTGAGTCCACGTTTGTACCGAAGAACCCGAAGGAAAAGAGTCCGAGGGTATGAAAAGGCATTCGCGTAGGAACTAAAAATATATAATCTTGTAATTTATTTACTTATGACGTATACAAGTATAATTGCGAGACCTGACCATGGTATCCACAAAGCCTAATTGGGTGTTCTTTCTTCAATGACTGGTTGCAGACGAATCGTTTAGCTTCTAGTTTTTTAGTATTATCTGTCACAAAACAATAAACTTCCTCGACGTTGTATTAGAGTACACTAGTGGATAATGTAAGTTCTTGTAACCTAAAGCACCACCATGATGATGGTTGTTAGTACTAGGTTTGGCAATATTCGAAGAGTGTACCAATCAACTAAAAATAAGTTGGACCACTTTTAACACACTAATGCAAAAGCATGTCACACTATTGGAGTTTTGTAGCAAAGTAATTCTGGAACCTTCTCAATCATAAGTTTCGTAAATGTGTGAAATCGTTCTAGAACGGATAAAAGCGGGTCTGCTGACAAATCAAGACCGACTCTATCGGTGATTTCCAAAATTGGTAATCCTAATACACACATTTTATTTTATTTTTTTTTTTCACTAACAAAAATGATCACTCATAAAACTTCGTTTCTATTTATATAGTTTAATATATACCTGCATTGAAATTTACCAACAACCCTTTGAGTCTTCATTAAATAAAGATCAGACCCAAATCATAACTCATTTATAACAATGTGCATGTCAGCTAATTGTCAAGTTTGTGGTATGTATAAGGAGTGATTTTCAGGACCACCTCAAATTCGATGCCTAGATGCGACATAGTCCTTATATATCGTTTAGCAGATAACAAAAATGGACCCCCATTGAGGCCCCGTTACTAACAATATAATCTCTAGGAGGAAGAACATGGAAAGGTTGTGGAAATCACGTAGCTTCGGCAATGAGCTCATACCCAAAGGAAGAATGGTGCAGATGTGAATCCGCCAGTGGTGCTGAATTAAACGGGTTTCCTCCAAAACAAGGTGATGCCAAATGACTAGGGGATCCTAAGGATAATCCTCAACAAGGCTCAGGATTCAAGCCAGTGATGTTTTGGACTCTTGTCTTGGTTGTTGGTGGAGTTTACTTTTACAAGAGTTATGCTGCTTGAGAAGTGGCATTTTGGGGAGGAGTTTTATTCATACGAAAATGATTAACATTTGTATATATGATAAATGGTTAGTAAATAGCTATGGTGTAATGAGATGAATATGTCTTGAAATGGTTATTTGGACGTGTAGGATCGAGGGGGTCGGTTTAAGTCTAAGTCGCAAGCTTATTCAAGAGCTTTTCATGTATATGTTTGGATCTTTGGCAAGTTTACTCCACTCTTTAATTTCCCATATGAAAAATCCCCACCTTTCAAAACATCATATTCCCCCACCTTGTAATAATAGGCTTGTAATTTAACCACGGCACTTTTACGATTCTTAACAACAGCGGTTTTAAAATTGATTGATTCAAACATGGGTCTTGTATGATCTTAGCAATAACAATAGTGTTTCTGTCTTTGGTTTAATCCAATGGTGCCACATGGCAATCTTGGACTCGACTTACTTGCACAATCAAGTTTAGCTTTACCCTACCCTTTTTATTTAAAATTTCAATATCCCCCTCCCCCAATTGACACCAATATTTGTAAAATGGAAACACATATATGCAATGTTTTTAGCAATATCCACAGTGACATTTTCTGTCAAAATGACTAGTTACTCCAATATTCGATATCTCATTAAAAGCAATCCATCCAATTGCTGATCAAGTATATTATTATCACCTAAATGGTTTACGAGCTCGTCCATATCCTTGTCAAAAACAGATACGGTGTACATTGGTGCAACTATTTAATCTTGGTTTGATACCGACGCTGAACTTTCAAATGTAAAATTACAATAGCCAATGCTTGATGTTGGGTAGTTTTGCTGAACTATATTCTCAAGTGTATGAACTGGGAGATCAATAATTGAAATTAAATTGGAAATCCAAGTGAGTGTTGGCTGTTTTGATAGAGTTGAATTGTATTTTGAAAAGAATGATTCAAAAGTAGTATATTCTATATCGTCACCTTAAATTTAAAAAATAGTCGAACCTGTTTTAGTTGCAAAAAAAAAATGAGACAAAAAATGGATTCATTATCCAAACTGCAACTACAACAATTAATCATGAGAGCTGGTTTAGACCAGAGACGTATTGGAAATCCAACTCAAAGATCTCTATCTTGGCTTATGTGGATAGTTTTCGATAATATTCGTTAATATAACGGAATGTAAACGTAGTGTCTTTTGTGTTGCAATATAGAAATTGATGTGAAGACGTTCTCTCAATAAGGGCTTTCAATACAGAATGATATTTACAAATTCAATCCAGAGTTTAATAAAGTTTAAGTTATCCTTCTTATAGACTTAAAAATTTTGTAATAGCACGGATTGGAGCCAACAGGCTTCAGTTTCCAGTTGTAACGCCAATTTTATATCAACAACAACCCAAAAGTTACCTAAAATGAAATAATCCTGTTTAAATTTTAATTCAATTACTATGAGATTGTTGATTGTCCATGAAGGCAATAAAATAGCTCAAAACCACACCACTCAGGACGCTGAATCCTCTTAAATTTAATAGAGATTATATATTCTAGACTATAATTTCATTAACAAAATGGTTCTGTGGTCTAGTTGGTTATGGCATATGCTTAACACGCATAACGTCCCCAGTTCGATCCTGGGCAGAATCATTTATTTTTTTGATTTTTTATCTTTCAATATCAGGCAATTATCCTCCTAGTGTTTTTGACTCTCTCATAAATGTCACTTCTTATTACTCTCCTGGATAAACAGGCATGAATGTTTGATATTCTCTTTTAGAAAATTGTCTACTTTTTTGCAACAATTTCCGTGCAAAAAATGAGTATGTTGAAAGTGCAATTAAAAGCGCAAGATTCAAATACAATTCGGTGGTAGAGAGGACTATTTTAAACTAGACTACAAGATGCTGTCACATCCCAAAGCAAAGTACAAAAGGATGAAAATGGTTTTAACGGATAACTTGTGATACTACGAGTTTTATTGTCTTTTGACGAAAACAAAATTTTAGAATGGTAAAAAACGTCAAAAAAGGTGATATCGGAAATATGTTTATCACTTTGTGTTTACATCAAACATATTCCTTGTTATATTATTGGTTGGATATGTACAATGACATGGAATGAAAAGGAACCGCAAAACTGGATTAAATGAACAAAGCAATATTGATTTTGTATAACCAAGTATGTAATATTGTGATTAAAGGTGAAAGATTTAGTGATGAATGTATAATGTATGAGTTGGTAATAGAGTGGTGTTATATGGTTAAGAGCTTTTGAAAATAGTGACATACGGTTAAATTGAAGATAAGAAAGAAAGAAAGAGATAAGCAAAAGTGACTTTTCCATTGTTATTGGTGATACGAGTCAAAAAAGAAATGGAGAATGATAAGAGGGGAACTCATATCTCTTGAAATAACTCTATGTAATGTCATTTATCAAAAACCTCGCATAACAAGATAAACCCGATTCTTTAATAGATCATGGTCAACACAAAGATTCGTTTTGTACAAACGTTTGACAAATTTTAACAACTTCTGCTGCTTCCGACGGAACAGCTTCCCCGACTCAAAACTGATATACAAATGTACTTTACCACCTCAACAACACACAAAAGTTGCTTTGAACCTCTTCCAAGTTACTTGAAGAGCGCAAAAGAGGTTAAGTGTCGTTACAACTAACATGTGCTATTTTTAGAATGGGGTTTCTCTTGCTAATATGAAATCATAACCATAAACCAAAAAGTCAAAGCAGTTGAAATTCTTGACCCCTTTCCTTTCAATTTTAGTACAGAGTAGTACCTGACAAGAAAATATAATTATAATACGTTATTACAATGGAGGTGATGTAGACTATAGTAAGATTGTGACAGTTTTAATGTTATTCCCCCCCCTCCTCCTCACCTTTCTTGTTCTTATGTTCGGGTGGGTTACTGTTCCTGTTGCTTTTTATTGTATTCTTAGCCAAGAAAGAGAGAGAGAGATATGTAGATTTACGAGAAATTAATTATTCTAATATAGCCTTTGTAGTAATTACGAAGCGGTTTGTGTGGCTTGGCTTGTTTGATGTCAAGAATTGTTGTGGCTGCAGAGTCGTATTTTGTTGTTTGTTTGTTGTTTCGTCGTCTGTTTGCTTTCACTGAACATACGAGGAACCTCAAGTGTAAACTGTGGAGTCAATGCATTCAAAAGGTGTGGTGATTGTTTGTTGTGGTTGCGGTTTAACAAAATGCCAAATATTTGGTGATAATTTTTATTGTATTGGTCGCCTTCAATTACCCCTTTGTGCATATCAATTTTTGGGGTGTAGTATGTGTGTTTGGATGTAATTATGTATATCTCGTACGGCGTTTTTTACAAAAGTGGGAAAAACAGTCCAAATTTGGAAACTTAAGGCGGAAGTACTTATAACCGAAAGAAATTAGATTCTCACAATTGTTTTCATTACGTAATCACGTATGCAAGCTGTCAAAATAATAATAGAAAGCAATAAATACACAAAGTAATAAAAAGAATCGACAAGAGGATAACGATGATTGTTGATGGTGATGGTTAAGAATAAGAATACAGACAAGAGAGAAACATAAAGGAAGGGGGGGGCTTGGTTAGAAAAACAGTTGAGATTGCGCTTTCTCTGTTACTGTGTATCATATGTTATTGAGTAAAAGGAGGCGACAGTTTTTAAATTGTGTCTGATTCTGTATTCGCCATTTCTATTATCTTCAAATCTGATGTGATTCGTTGAGGTAATTAGTTGATTTCTACAAACACTATCAATATTGCGTGTAAATGTCCAGTGACTTTGTTTTATTGTTATCGAATAAAGGGCGTTGAAATGCTTATCACCCGTAGCTTTACTATTGCAGTATGGGCGCTTAACACTATTTTTGTTGATCTATTTACTCTTGTGAGATGTGGTTCTAATGTTGGTTTGTATTACAATAGTACTTTTAGTGTGGATTATTATTATCTCTACTGTCTGTCTGTTGCAATGCAAACTGTGTTAGATTACACAATACTTTCTTTTATGCATTGGATGGTATTTTCCAATTGGTCTCTATTGTTCATCTTCAAAAATTTATTCATCTTCAAACACAATAGGAAAACAATCGTTACTTTGTTGACTAACTTATTACTTAATGTATACACACATCCATACACCAATACAATTGACTGCTCGTATCTGTTGATCACTTTCTCTTTTGTATTGTTTTGTTATCTTTTCTTTCTATTTGCTATTGTTCTTTTAAATTGAGCTGATTGTTTCTTCCCTTATTATTATTTTTATTTAAAAAGTTCAGGCGCTTAATTTTAAACTTACGCCTATTTTTCGAAATTTAAAAGCTTTTGAGAAGCAGGAGAATAGTTTGTAATCTTTCTGTTTTCTGATCAGAATCTAAAATTTTAATCAATCATACACATTTAAAATTGTGGTTTGTCATTCATCATTTTGGAAAGATTCATCAATATATATATATTTGATATAATAAATTTTTCATCAGTTTCAAAAATTATATATTATTGAGTTTCAACGACTTTTACGACAACATTTTCACACTTACTGAAGTCGACTACAAAGACACAGGGATATACACTTACTATCTTGGATCAAAACTGAAATTACACCAGGGTACTACTA
Source organism: Candida orthopsilosis Co 90-125 (assembly GCF_000315875.1). Classification (NCBI taxonomy): domain Eukaryota; kingdom Fungi; phylum Ascomycota; class Pichiomycetes; order Serinales; family Debaryomycetaceae; genus Lodderomyces; species Lodderomyces orthopsilosis. The sequence goes on from NC_018296.1 coordinate 718,212, forward strand.
CCTTTAATATCACGTTTTGACTCGATATATTAACCAAAAATTTTCAAAACAAATAAAACACCCCCGCAATAGAAAAAAAAAGTTGGAATATTATTTGATATTACTATTTTTGGATTTAACTAAAAAGCTCCTCAACTGTCAAAAATATAGATCACCCTATTTTTCGGTGGATATTGTATTACGCTCCTTGCCCAAGTTTATTTAACCGTCCACATACAGAAACGGGACGCGGTTAATTATTATTGAAGGAGTCAAAAAAGCGTTCGCCATTCAACAACAATACAAAATCATAGGGCATCAAAGTAGTTATTATAAACCAAATACTTTGTTTCGCAATAGCCTTTGAAATTTTACCGTGTTTAACAGAAAGTGAAGACACCGTGATAAGAAATCTTCTTCTTTTGATTTCACTACTATTTTTTGTTCTCAAAAGTTATATTATCACCAGACTTGTTCAATTTGCTTTAGTCTTGTTGTCGTGGTCTACCCTTAAACAGATAAAGACCTAATATTTTTGAAACTGTCATATATGCAACTAATAAATCACCCCTTACGTCAACTCACATAGAGATACATATATCAACAAGACAGATTATCAAATAACAATGTTTATCGTATCACTTGGTTTATTATACGATTCAAACTATGAAGACCTTGTAAAATCTCCACCTTATGGTGTTGTTAGCGCCAGAGCTAAACAGGTTTACACTATAACCAACACTACTAAGTTTACCGCATACAGACAAGCTATATACCAACCATTCACATCACCTAGATTATTATCCATCCGGTTCAATGTATACAAATTTATCAATCGTTTAATTTATGGGACTCGCAGATATCAGGAGTTGTTTCCACCTATTACAAAACTTGTCAATTTCAACAATAGCAGATCTATTGCTAAAGCCAAAGAATCAAAGGAAAACATATCGCAGAGGGACATTCAAGTAAGATCTAATTTTCCTATCAATTGTGCTGTTGATGATTTGGATTTAATGTTTGATGGTGGTGATCAAATTACAATCTTTGATTCTGCAATTGATGATTTACATCATCTTCATCCACAACAATATCATCATCATGGAGGACATGGTGTGGGATTTTCTAATCATAATTCTCGTTTTGAAAAGGGTGGATTTGAAGAAGAGAGAAGCACTCCTGTATTCCAACAACAACAGAAAACACAACAAGCTAAGCGTCAGCAAAAACAACAAGATCAGTTCCACCTTGAATCTCATCAACCACAAAGGGCACAAAAATCGGAACAAGTTGACTTAACACCTGCTAATGACTTGCCAATATTTGATGATTTCCTTGAAGCTCACCAACATCGTTACATTATCAACAGCAGCAACAACAACAACAACAACAACAACAATGAAGATGACTTTTATCTCAACGTCGCCAATGAGAAGGAACTCAACGAGGTTAACAAAAATACATTTATCTCATTCGGACCTAGAATCATGTTTGGAAATCAATCTTCTACTAATCAACAAACAAGAATTGATAAATCTTACAATGATTTTGAAGACAGAGACAAGGTTAATGAGTATCCATTTTTTGATGATTTTGAACATAAGCCATCACCTATCAAGTCAATGAAATACGACCAAAACAAAGGTTCCATTAGACAAATTGCATCATCTATAGAACATGCATTAATTTCTTCGTCCGTGTCATCAACTGAAAGTTTTCTTAGTCCATTGGATGATGAAATTCTCACAAGATTACATCGTCCATCACCCCAAAATAGTGTTGTTGTTTCTAATGGTGCTAATGTGAGTTACCACTTTGGACAAGATTTTTATCAAAGCACCGACAACGATGATGAGAATTCTGAATTTGCTTTCGAAATTGAGTCGTCATTACCACAACGAGATTCATCCTTGACTCGTCCATATTCCCATTCAGTATCGTACCCACATCCACAATCACGCCTCCAATCGCATGTGTCATCTGTACCACAAGCACATTCAAATTCAATTACAGGAATTGATCATTTACAATTTAACAACTTTCATCCTCGCTATGCAACACTACAACAACATCGTCATGATTTGGATAGTTTTAAGCTCCCCAATAATGTCAAATTTGGCAGACAAAATGAGGAGGCATTTGTCCCACAAAGAAAGAGAAAGTTGTCATCATCGGGGTTGTCGATAAATTCTCCATCAATAGTGTCAAGTTTTGATTCTGATGTACCTGTTTCCCCAACCGATACTATAATAAAACCCACGTTGAAGAAACTAGAGACACTGGGGAAACTGAAACGTAAACTGAAGAAGAATAAAAAGGTTAAGGTTGAACAGCAAGAAATTGCCGATGGTTTGAAACATGAAAACGAAACAACATGCACTGATAATCATTCAATCGACGACTTTATATCCGAGCCAGTTGTTATATCCACCACCACCAAAACCATCAACACAACCGTTCGCAAACTAAGCTATACCGGAAAAGATGGGAAAATCGGCTATTCATTCGAATGCCCCCACTGCAACTCCCACTTCAAAGTAAAAGGCTACTTAACTCGTCATTTGAAAAAACACAGTTCATCGAAAGCATTCCATTGCCCTTTTTATCAAGATTCGTCACCACCACCACCACCAGAAGGAGAAATTCACAGGTCATCATCATCATCATCTGCCCCACAAGCAGGTACCAAATGTCACCCAACAGGTGGATTCAGCCGTCGTGATACATTCAAAACTCATCTCAAAGCATTACATTTTATTTATCCACCAGGAACCAAGTCTACTGAACGAAGCCACCTAAGTGGTCGATGTGCTGGATGTTTTCAATTTTTTGAAAACAATACTCAATGGTTGGTTCAACATATTGAAACTGGATTGTGTCAGGGTACTGTTTTGTATAAGGAGAAATTGAGACAATCGATAACAAATGGGAATGAATTGAAGAAGGTGAAGAAGGAAAGAGATGCATGTGATGAAGATGATTTATTGGGAAGTGATTGTGATGATGAATTTAATGCGGAATTGAAGAATTTGGATTATGATGAAGAAGAAGATGCAAATGACGACGAAGATGAAGAGGGAAATACGATGAAGAAAGTTAAAGTAAAAAAAGAGCCAATGAGATAATTCGATGAGGAGATACTCGTTGTGAGGGGGGAGACATTTGCTTTTGATTACTACGTTGATGCTGATGAAGTAAATTTTTCAAATTTAATTTTAATTCTTTGAATTTTTTGACTGTTTGGTTTTAGATTTGTATAATAATTTTTTAATTTTTAATTTCTTGAACGTTTTATTTGATGATGAACTGGAAGGATGATCCTTTATAATGTAGGAGGAAGCACAAGGTCTTGAACAGGCTTCTTTGAGATATTTTTTGCACAAACAGAAGAAGTGATTTGTTTCTGTTGATGTTTGGTTCACTATTTTTGCCCTGGGCAAATTAAAGCAATACTTGCATTTCTCAGGCACACACATACATATACCTTCAAGTGTCTATTGAGTTAAAGTTGTTAACTTTCTAAAAGTGTTAAACAATGATAAAAAGGACTCCCAGCGGATAGAAATGAAGGAAGATTGGCCTTGTTTATCACATTGTTCTTCCTTATTGGTGTGTGTTAAACGTGAAACACAAATAGTGCTCTATAATAGGATTAATTAGAGAGGGTGAATGAGCGAGTGTGAACAGGAGAAGAACGTGAGTGGGGACTGTTTGTATGACTACCCATCATACTTTATTTGTGTTGTATTGGTTTCTGATAAACATGGTCTCAACTACGTTAGTCTTTTCGCCGTATATATGTATATATGCAAGATGAATTATGTAGCTTTGAGATGGTTATATATGCAACCTGTGGTGGTTACGATATTCGATGTGCTAGATAGAGGAGGAACTACAGAACAAAAGATTTCAGTATGATGTTGATTGTGGCTTGTTGGTTGCATTTGTATCACGGACAATATTGGAGTGTAGATAAGGGTACTTGTGTCTCATCAACTACAATGGGAAGAGAAGGGTTGATATATAATAATTCACATATGCTAAACATAGTTTTGTTTCTTTGAACGTGGTTGTTTCTCTCTATCTACCAACGGATATTAGCTGGTTTTGTATCTTGTCTTTGCCTTTCACCGCCAATCCGTTTGTGTATCTAGTGTACCTTTTACTTTATAATTTTAACGGTGTACATATATATATATTTTCCTATTGTTGTTGAAAGATCCTTTGGATCGGACAATGTTTATACCGAGGTTTGTCTTTCTTTTATTGACAACTTCAAACGCTTTAAAATTTGTTTATTTTTTTTTGCTTTTAGTTTGTTTTTGCAACCGTGGGACAAACGGATGGGAGATTGTACATACAGTAACTGATATAGTTGGGCATAGCCGCTTTGGATTTTAGCTCTTTAGCGAAACAATCTTTTTAGTTGTGGTGCCCGTTTTGTGAAAGAAATTATACGTATCACCTCATATCTGTGTCTTAGTTGAGCCACAGGGTATTGTATATTACTAGTCTTTGGCAAATGCACACCCTTCTTTCGATTGTGTACTTCCTTGCAATCTGATTAACTACCAGCTTTTGGGCATCAATAGTCTACCGTTTGATAAAGGGTCTTGGCCCTACAAAAAACCCAAGAATACCTGAACTCACAGTGTAATTACTTGATTTTTAATTTTGGAAGTAGAATGTCAATTACACTTTTCCCTCTGTCATGAAAATTTTCACACCATAACCCCATACAATATGAACCTTATAAAGACCAAATAGTAAAAGCGTATTACAGAGAGAGGTTTTGAGAGATATTGAGAATGTTATCTTCTCTTTAGTTGGGTTATTCAATTTTGTGTAAGTTTAAATATTTTTGTTGGGTTCATCTCAATACACTTTTGGCTTTGTGTTACTACAGGCATCTCGAGCATATGAGATGATTTAATAACAACTACTAACTTATAACAGTCTAAACAACTTGTCCCCCTTTATTTTTTTGTAAGGGCAGAGGATATACAATTGATCGGTCACGTACTTAGTGAATGGACAAAGGGAAGAGAGGGGTTTCACTTTGACACATCCACATATACAAATTTCATTGTCTAATAACGGGCTAAACCGTGGAATTAAGAAAATAAAGTACTATTATCTTACCACTCGTAAATCAAAAAATATCACAGTCAAAGAGCTCTATGTGTCCATGTAAGCGAATATATATAAGGAAGAAGTTTCCCTCTTTCATTCGATAACTGACTTTTTTTCAATTGTTGTTTGTTATCAAAACTTGAAAGACAATTGCCCACAACGTCTAAACTTCACTTTAGTTCAATAGACATAACAAGTCAGTTGAATCAAACTACATTTAAATTCTATTCATTGCAATAGATAGTGTGATCCGTCTCCCCCCTTGAAACAAGAAAGGTTAGGTTAGATAGGGTGGAATATATATTTGTGAGGTGTCTAAACTCATTTGCGAAATCTCCACAAGAATATACCCCACCTTTTAAGTCAATTTAACTAAGTTTGCTGTGTATATACAAAAAACATCTGAGGATTTACACCCCCCAACAACCCTAATTTATCAGCAATTTTGAATTTACTATAAAGGGGTAGTCAATAGTCTACTATCCTACTGCCGCTTCAATTGACGTTTCCCGAACAACATTCACCAGCATCAATCTATCCCATATATATATATCAGTTTGTTCGAAATTGTTCTTCCCCATTTTGTGTTATTGCCCCAACCGGAAATAAAGAAAAAAGAAACGCAAACGCAAACTCAAACCAAAACCAAAACCAAAAGTTATCCTGGCGTTTGAAATACGAAAAAGTTTTACTCAAGAATATATATATATAATATATTCATCAGTTTGTTTTGCATAAACCGGCCACTACGCATTTCTGCTCCACTGCATTACCCTATACGAAGCCCTAAAAATGACTACTGCTAGTGGAAAAGACGATATTTCCAATTCTGATTTCGACATCAATATTCTTCAAGATCCATTGGTTGACCCATTGGTTGATATGAAATTTCCGTTACCAATAGATAAGGAAACTTATATTGATAGTCCCAACAATGTCAAAACTCTACACCAATCTTTCAATTTGTTGCATTCAGCATATCGATTCTTTACTGGAAAAAAATATTATGACAAGATTTATAAAGATGTTGAATACAAATACTTTATGAATAAACATGATGATTCATTTAAGAAAAAGTTCAAAGATCATATGGATGGTAAATTGGAAAAAGATGATCCTAAATTGGATGAAATTGTCTACAATTTGATTAATCAAGAATTAAATATGAAGTTGATCAAGGCATCTGAATTTAAATCAAGATTTAAAGAAGTTAAAGACTACATGATCAAATATTACAAAGATCAAAATGAAATCAATTTACCTACTTTTGCGTCTCATGATTTTATTAGAAGCGCTTATGTAACAGTTATGACAATTATGCAAAAATTATTCCCCAAGGGAATTTGGGTTTCCAATCAAGAGATGTCAAATTTATTTCAGAAATATATTGAAAATCCCATGTCCATTATATGGGCCCCATCTCACCAATCCCATTTGGATTATGTCATTATTCATTTAATGTCCATAAGATTCAATATTGCTACTCCATCAGTTATTGCCGGTGAAAATTTAAATGTTGCCGTTGTCGGTAATCTTTTGAAAAAATTGGGTGCCATCTTCATTCCACGTTCATTCAATAATGAATTATACACTGAGCGTAATTTAAACAATGTGATTGAATTCTTGTTGGTTAATAAAACCGCATTTGAAGTGTTTATTGAAGGTACAAGATCAAGAGATGGGAAATTGTTGTTACCCAAATATGGTATCTTGAAATCATTGGTGTCGATATACTTGAAACAACGTAACGAAGAACATAATGCTCATTTTGATATGTTGTTCCAACCACTTGGTGTTACTTATGAACGTATTTATGAAAATGATTCATTTATTAAAGAGTTGAAGGGAGATGACAAGACTCAAGAAAGTCTTGTTGGAATTGTTTCAATTGCTGCACTGGCGTTCTTTCCCAAGAAGGATCAATTAGTTTATGATAAACAGGGGTTCAATGATAACTCAAATCGTAATTTGACAGGAAAGATTTTTGTTAAATTGGGTCAAGGTTTCACCTTGAGTGAATTCCTCACAAGTGAGCAACAAATTGCCGGAGGTGATGAGATCAAGAATGAAAAAGATGTCAATTTAAAAAAATTGGGATTCAAAATTTTACACGAAGTTAATCGAATTGCTTTCATTCCGGAAATTTCAATCATTGGTACTGCGTTACAAGCATACACCGACTATAGTGGCAAGACTATTTTCACTACTAATGAAATGACCCCTACTTTGAGATTAGTGTTGAAGATGTTACTTAAAGAAAACGAATCTTCAGTCACAAACAAGATTATCTTACAAGATATGTTGGATGCTAATGATGCAGAAATTGCATCTGTTATCAAGTATTGTATTGTTTCATTCTTCAGATTCATCAAAGTTAACGAAAAGAAAGACCTCATCAAGATTGAATCACCAATTGAATTATTGTATTACAAAAATTTGACTATCCATTTGATTATTCATAAATGCATTGCCATGTATCTTTTGTTATTACTTGATGGCGATTACAATTCGAACCGAAGAATATTGGGTAAGTTGTTTTACATTGTCACGAGCTTGTTAAAGAACGAGTTCTTATTTGATTATGACGAGAACCCAAGAAACGCATTGAATTTCATTCTTGATGATTTGGTTGAACAGGGAGTTATTAGCAGAGTCGAACCACAAAAGAGAATCACCAGTGCTGAAACAACCCTTGCTTCCAATACATCTTCCTCTTCCTCTCCCTCTTCCAACGAAGATGGCCCAGAATTGCCATATTACAAGATTGAAGATCGTCAATATGTGAAAACATTTGCCAACTTGGCCCAACCATTTATTGAATCCTACATTGTCTTGATCACCAACATCTTGGAAATGACAACCAATTTAGCCAACAACTATGCCCGCGCCAAACGTCAACAAACCCACGCCAAGATCATCTTGGACGACGAAGACTTAAAATACCCAACAACAAAAGGTTTACTCAAATATATAATTGATCAACTGAGAAAGAAAGCCCGATTCAAATCCCTTGAATCCATAAACAAACAATATTTGGTTAGTGATTTATATTACTTGAACAATTTACAATTGGTTAAAATCTTTAAAAACAAAGCCAAAACCAAGGCATTTGTTCAAATTTTAAATCCCAAGGATCTTGATATTTTGAATCAATTTTTAATGCAATTGTTGAATTTAAGTCATGGGGATAAGAGTTTGTTGACTGATGATGTTAACATCAGTTATATCATTGATATCACTGAAAAGAATTTTGATCGTGATTCTGCTCAAATTAGAAGAAATCAAAAATTCAAGTTGTAAGAAAGAGAAGATATTGAAAAATGGTATGTATATTAGAATTAAGTTATTGTTTATTTGAAGACAAATCGTTGCAATTGTAAAAAGTTAAGAAGAATGTGTAGAGATGTAGTTAGTGTATGTCTTGTAATATCTGATCATATACTGTGTTTTGGTTGATGGGATCTTATAGTATTGATTTCTAGAAAGATCTACTCTGATTAACCACAGAATAACCAGTAAAGTGGCGCAATTAATAAAGATATATTTTGTAGAAGATCTACCGTCGGTGCTCTTTTATTAGTGACAAAGTAGAATGACTCAACACTACATTCATTTACACTTTGTTTCTGTGTAAGTGTATATTACTTTGTTTTATGACCCATTAAAGTCATATGACTCAATTGATTAATTGATTGTTTTATTGATATCTATCTCATCCCATTGTTTGATTGGTGTTTACTGATTTATTACACAAAACTCATTGAACCCAAAAAAAAGAGTCACCTAATATCTCAACCAAAAATTTTTCACCTTTCATTCATTTCAAGATCTTTCCTATCTTACAACTTCTTATTGATATATAAACACCACACAGTCTCGACTTGGATCTGAGATAATAAGAAGAGTGACCACTACTTAGTTATATCAACCACTTCTACATAATCTAAAGAGAGGCTTTGCATCTAATATGTGTGGAATTTTCGCTTGTTACAAATGCCAAAACGTTGAAGAGTTTAAGCCAAAAGCTTTGCAATACTCCAAACTAATAAGACACAGAGGTCCAGATTGGTCAGGTAACGTCGTCGCCAACAACAACACCATCTTGTGTCATGAAAGATTGGCTATTGTTGGTTTAGATTCCGGTGCCCAGCCAATTGTATCTCCTGATGAAAGATATGTATTAGCAGTCAATGGTGAAATTTACAACCATATTCAATTAAGACAACAATTTCCTGATTACAAATACAAGAGTTTGAGTGATTGTGAACCTATTATCCCCCTTTTTGAAAAATATGATATTGATGCACCAAAATATTTGGATGGTATGTTTGCTTGGGTTTTACATGATAAACAAACTGACAGGATTGTTGCTGTTAGAGATCCAATTGGTATTACTACTTTGTATTTGGGTAAATCTTCCAAATCACCAGAAACTAGATATTTCGCTTCTGAATTGAAATGTCTTGTTGAAGAATGTGATTCAATCGAGGCTTTCCCACCAGGACACATTTATGATTCAAACACTGACAAAATTGTTAGATATTTTGAACCTTCATGGTGGGATGGATCAAAGATCCCTACTACTCCAGTGGATTACACCAAAATCAGAGAAACTTTGGAGTTGGCAGTAAGAAAAAGATTGATGGCTGAAGTTCCTTATGGTGTTTTGTTGTCAGGTGGTTTGGATTCAAGTTTGATTGCTTCTATTGCTGCTAGGGAAACCAAGAAGGCTTACACTGAAGCTGTGAAGACCCACGATCATGGTATTGATGCCAACAAGGAATTATCCGGTGTTGATGTTTCTGGTGAATTGCATTCATCGGTTGGTGTTAACCAATTGCATTCATTTGCTATTGGTTTACCTGGTGCCCCGGATTTGGTTGCTGCTGAAAAAGTTGCTCAATATATTGGTACCATCCACCATTCACACACATTTACCTTGGAAGAAGGTATTGATGCTCTTGATGATGTTATCTACCATTTGGAAACATATGATGTCACCACTATTAGAGCTTCAACCCCAATGTACTTGTTGTCAAGAAAAATCAAAGCCCAAGGTATCAAGATGGTTTTATCTGGTGAAGGATCAGATGAAATCTTTGGTGGATACTTGTATTTCGCCAATGCACCAAATGCCGCTAGTTTCCATGAAGAATGTGTCAAGAGAGTCAAGAACTTGCATTATGCTGATTGCCTTAGAGCCAACAAATCAACCATGGCTTGGGGTTTGGAAGCCAGAGTTCCATTTTTGGATAAACAATTTTTGGAAGTTTGTATGAATGTTAACCCTGAAGATAAACTTATCACCAAAGACCACATTGAAAAATACATTTTAAGAAAAGCTTTCGACACTAAAGAGAACCCATATTTGCCTGATGAAATCTTGTGGAGACAAAAGGAACAATTTTCTGATGGTGTTGGATATTCATGGATTGATTGTTTGAAAGACACTGCTGAGAAATTGGTTAGTGATGAAGATTTGAAAAACCCTAAACCAGAATGGGGCGATGACATCCCACAAACTAAAGAAGCCTATTGGTACAGATGCAAGTTTGACAAGATGTTTAACAACTCAAAAGCTGCTGCTTCAACTGTTATGAGATGGGTACCTAAAGCCGAATGGGGTTGTCATTCTGACCCTTCAGGAAGATACGCTTCGACCCACGATCATAAAGTGGATAACAAGGATTAGTCAAAGAGTTAATACTGTATTGATATTGACGTTTATTTGTTTAATTTTGTATATATACATATAGATTGTCAAAAATAAAAAGGAATTGCAATTCATGAAAGTTAAACCTTTTGCAACTTAGTACTTTTCTAAAAATGATTTTACCTCTTCATGATCTCTAGAGTACCAATTGGCATTGATTCTAATATGATCCAATGATTGTTTCAAAGCACGTTCAAATCCATGAACATCCCTCGTTTTGAAAAAGTCATCAATCTTGTTTAACTTGTCCAAACTTTGGAAATTTTTCAAAGTCAACTTGACAAATCGGTCCAACACCACCATGTTTGTCGACATAATCTTGTAAAAACTGGCATCATAGTTGCTCAAAAAGAAACTGAGAAATTCGTCTCTTGTTGCACTATTGCTGCTCAATCTATGTCCTAAAAAGTGGGCATCCATTGTGGGGATGATGTCTGGTTTAACCAACAATGGAATTAATTCGTTTGAGATGTTTTTGCTAGTGACTGATCCAAGCGCAGCTAATGCAACTTCACGAGAATCCAAGGAATCTGGTTGTGTAACCAAGTTTAAAATTTTGTTAAATTGATCCAAAGTGAAATTTGGTGATGAGGCAATGGTGGAGTATACAAATGAACGTAACCAAGGTTGAACTGGTTTATCTTTATTGAATAACGATAACGCGTAATCATAAACTTGTGGGATTTGCAACTTACCCGCTTTATTTAAAATCTCTGATCTGAATTTCGTTTGAGTGAAATCAGCATTTTGAGATCCACCGGAGGATGATTTCAATGATTCAATAATTGGAATTGCTTTTGCTGAATAAACCAGTTTCAAAAATGCATTCACTTTGGCACTTGTTTCCTCAGTTGAAAACACAATACTGAACTGAGTTAATTTCTTACCCAACTCTAACCAAACGACATAATCATCACCCAATTGGGGTACAACTTTCTCAACCAATTTAAGGAAATTTGTAGTGGAGTTGTTTCCTGCACACGCAAGAGCAGCTGAATCAGCAATAATCCCAACTTTATCTCTTGATGTTAATGAGTCGAAATGAGTAATGACATTTTGAGTTAAAATCTCATCTGAGTAGTTGACTCTGTAAAAACCAGATGTTTCCAGATTAATAATGAATTTCCCTTTTTTCAAATCAACATTATCAACAACTACTTTCTTCTCATCAAACGAATCAAGGGCAATTGAAGTATCAGATTTGGCATTCAATGGAATCCACCAGATCGATTCATCTTCCTCAGGCGTCACATCGCCCCCATTCAAAAATCTTCCTTGAGAAAGATCCAATTGCTGCTTCTTTGTCTCAACGGCAACAAGAGGGAACCCAACCCTTTTAATCCAAGTATTCATTAATTGATCAATTGGTTTCCCACTAACTTCACCAACGCTTCCCCACAAGTCATGACTAGTGGCATTTCCATATTTATTCTTGTTCAAATATAATGACACACCTTGGAGGAACAATTCAGTTCCCAAATACTTTGAAATCATCAAGATTGTAGAAGCACCTTTCAAGTAACTAATTGCATCAAACACTTGGTCAATGTCTAATGCATCGACAACAGGGACTTCAATGGGATGTGAATTTCTTAACCCATCGAGTTCCAAAGCTTGCTCCAATGATTCACTCACAAATTCACTGAAAATATCCCATTCAGGGTAAAGATGATCAACAGCCAAAAATCCAACCCAAGTGGCAAATCCTTCATTCAACCATAATTCATCCCACCACTTCATAGTCACCAAGTTACCAAACCATTGATGAGCAAGTTCGTGAGCAACAACATATGCTACCTTCTGTTTATAGGATGGATCAGATTTGTCCTCATTATACAACAATGCTGTTGATCTGTAAGTGATTAGTCCCCAATTTTCCATCGCATTATGAGAAAATGAATGGACAGCAATAAGATCCAATTTGGGCAAGGGGTACTTGATTTGGAAAATTTTGGAAAAATAGTCAACAATCTTAGGAGTAATTTCGGAAGCTAATTGAGCTTCGTGAATGTATCCTTTAGTGGTGTAGATCCTCACTGGTAATGGTTTTCCATTGTATTCGTCCTTGGTAAAACTTTGAACATATTCGAAATCACCACATGCCCATGCTAACAAGTAAGTGGACATGATTGGTGTCTTTTCAAATTCCACTGTTTGCAAGCCATCGGAAACATCACTTTTGGATTCAACGGGGGTGTTGCTGATAATTGTCCATTCCGAATTGGCAATAATTCTTACCTTAAAAGTAGCTTTTAAAAGTGGTTCATCCAAACAAGGAAATGCTCTACGTGCATCTGTTGCTTCAAATTGAGTACTCAACATACTCTTTTCAACACCATTTTCCAAATAAGTCGATTTATAGAACCCTGCCATATTGGTTTGAATAATTGCATCGTAATTGATCTTGACGAACACTTTACCCGATTCCAATGTTGAAGCCAATTTGACAACAAAGTATTCTTTTGACTTGTACTCAGTAAGTGATTCAATTGATACCTTTTCATTAGCGTAGGTGACGTCAATGTTTTCTTCGGATACTGAAAGATCTCTGTAGTTCAAATGTAATTCATTGGTAGGCTCAATGACATCTAAGTCAATTTCAACAACTCCTTTGAATGTATCATTAGTCAAGTTAATATCAGTAATTGAAACGTTATAGTGCGCCGGTTTCAAATTAGTTGGTAATGCTTCATAATATGGAGTGTTATTTTTGGTCATCTTTGGTCAGTGGTTAGTGATGATGTGTATCAAGTTGTGAGGGGGAATTTTCAATCCTTTCCCCATTTGCTGCGACATCACCCACATCTACCACATTCGACAACAAACCATTCCAATCAGAGTAATTAATCTACGTAGTCAATCCCATATACAGACAATACTAAAAATAGTTCACTTAACATTTGAAAACTTTTGTGGGAGTTGAAAATGTCACCCCGGAATCTGCTAGTGCTGTCTCAACCACTACTGCCGGCTATATTCCAAAAGGTACACCAAGCTAACACACTAGAAGCACACTAGAAGCACACAGAACCGACAGAAACATTCAAATCCGATGTTGCCCCATTGCAACAGACCACTCCATGTCCCTCAATCTCTTATCTGTCCCAACACAACTAAACCTCACACAAGACCCTTCAGTGGCAGTGTACTGAAACCAAAACGGTGCTAACTTCAAGCATATTCCATAGTGATCCCCAGAAAAGTGGAGATGGTTTTTTTTCGGGAATGAAATAGCTGAAAGTTTGACCACCTGGTCCGTTAGCTTGCTGTGTTTTTGCTTGGAGGGCTCACCTTAGTCCAATAAGAAGACACGAGGAATGATGTTATGAGTGGTATTTGGTGTAGTGGTGACACTGGTGATGATTGATGAAACTTGAAAGGAAAAAGACGGCAAAAATGAGTTTGGATCAAAAATGGGGGATTTTGAGGGATTACATACTTCAAACAAATTTTTGGCTGCCAAAAAGTTTAGTTATGCCATGAGGTATATAGACATTTGCAGACAATAACATAATACAACGTAACAAACGTTATGCAGAAACACATTGTTAATGGGCTAGAGGTGAACTACTTGTTTCATATAGACACTAACTTTGGGTATGTTATCACAACAATTTTACTGAGTAAATTGGTACTAATAAGATGGTTGCAAAGTTCAAAAAGTGCAAGTAATCCGTAACCACCTTTTTAGACAGCACAGAGAAGAAAATAACACCAAGAAATTGTGCCCCTAGTAGCAAAGATCATAATTCACTGTTATATAGCAGTTATTTTGCCATCAATTTGTTTGATGTCTTCCAAATGGTCCCATTGGAGTTCAACTACAGCCAAATTGCATATAATCCTCAAAATATACTATCTCGTTCTCATTTTTGAAACTTGGTGATTAATCAGAGGCAGCTATTGCCATTGTGGTTCATGGTGTATATGATGCTAAGCCACGTGTGGCTATTTAGTTATGCAAGTTTTGGTGGTGTCAATTTGATCCTTAGAATATACGTCCAACTGTGCCAAAAATGGTCAAGTTGTAGAAAAGAGTATCTCTCATTTTGAGCATCAACTATAGATCTCTTAATTGGCTAGCATTATCTGTGTTAGTGGCAACAAGCGAGCCTCCACAAAAGGATGGATCAGTTGTTACGGGATCAGAAGATTACGAGAAGTATTTGCATCGTGGACGATTAAACTAGCTAAATTTATATGTACAAGTATTCAATTACATTCTATCCTATACCATATATACAAGACATTACCTTCCTCCTCTTTCCTTTTCCTTTTTATCTTCATATTTTTCATAAAAATGATGGATTTCGAATATAACCTCAACCATAATCAACAATATAATAATCCATTCCAATCTTGTTGATTTCTTTTCATTTAAAACACTAAGAAATGCCCGTTGTTCTTCAGTTGCATAATCCAATTTCCTATTCATGATGGAAATTCTTGAATTTATATCAAGGATTTTGGATACATTGTTGTAAATTTTCTCCAAAATAGGTTCACTCCAATAGAGGTCTGGTGTTTCGATAAGTTCCGAATAAAGATTTAGTTTCCCTCTTAATAAGAATAATCTTCCCGTTATTCGTAATAATTCTTGTTCTGTTGATGTGATTCGTTTACCACTGGATAAGATCTCGGAATTTTTTCTTGTAAGGGTGAGGAATTCGTCTAATTGGGTTTCCAAGATGGATAATCTGGTGGATCTACTAAGTCCGATGGCAAATGCAGCCATATCTAGTAATCTCTTGCTGGGATTATTTCCTTGAACTACCAAGATTTCTCCGTGAAGATAGCTGTTTCCGTTGTTTAAAGGTTCTTTTGGCAAATGAGTTAATGCTATCCAGTCCAACTCTTCACTTTCGAAGTCGTCAAATTTTGACTCCACTGCACCCTCAAGTTTGGGTAAAAGCTTGCTGATAATCTCATCTTCAGTGAAATCCCACCCCACAAAAGTCCCATTAGACAAGACCATAAGGTTTCGTGATGCTACTTCGATGTTGATCACTTCGTCAGGCACAACCACGTCGTACTTGTACTCCGGACGAATGGCATCGATTACCTTGTCAAAATTGATGGCGTCCCCAACTGTCACCGACGTTACAATGGATAGATAACTCTCCAATGTCTTCGACGTTTGGTTCTCCTTGTTCTTGTCCAATAGGGAAAGAATGTAGCTTGTTGATTCATTTTGGAAAGCAGGATCGGTTCTACGCAATTTTTGTGCTCCAATCCTCTTCTTTGGAGCATTCTTCAGTCGGAGTTGAGGGAATTGTGTTGAAAACCATCTTGCTAGCGGGATTGATGAACGTTTGAAATAACAAAATCGTGATAGTACTCTAGTGGGGAGAAGCATCATAGCATATTGTTCTCGAAAGGGCGGGGTGTTTGTATGAATTTGTATTCCCGATCTTTGACGTATTGTTCGGATCCTTTTTCCTTTATAAAAGACTTTGGTGTGGGTCAGGTGACCCCTTTTAAAGAAAAAGCCAAGCACAAAAAATTACTTAAAAACCCGGAAGCATTAAATGACATTATGTTTGAAGACAGCTTTCGAGCGTAATCTCCCAGCATTATTATTGCTTCAGTGAAGTGAGGGGTGGTGGGAAACTGTTTCGGATTTCACTGTATTTGAATGCAATACAATACATTTACAACATTACTATATTTCAAACTGTTTAAGCCCCTCTCTCATCTCACATTTGTATTTGTAAACTCTTTGCTAGAATAGACTAAACTTATTCAGCAAAGTTGCTCAAAAACTCAGCGGCTAACCGTGCTTATTTCTATGTGTTCTATGTGTTAGGGTTCTGTTAATGTCTCCAATCTCCTTTTTGTATTGCCTTTCAATGGGGTTTGTGTAACAAGCGTCTTTCTTCTTCTTGCATCATTATAAGCAATAAAAATTTTAATTTAGATTATTGTCCTATTTTGATTTCAATATATATATATAATTTACAGTTTTGTTATATCTATTTCTACTTCTTCTTTATCAACTTTCAAAGTGTTTATAAATATGGGGTCTTTACATTCATAACACTTTATATCTGACTTAGCTTACTAATAGTACAGGCGATGCGTGTACCGATGTTCAAAAAACAACTTCAATTTTTTTTTCCAGTTTGACAGAGACACTTGACTGTAATCACAACAGGAGATTCAATACACGTGAACACTTTATACAGTCACAATCATGAACAATGATAACCACCAGACTGATATTCCCATGTTTGGTATGAATATGAACATGAATGGACAGATGCAGCCGGGGGTACCGCAACCCAATCAAATAGGTCTGCAACAGCCCCATCAACAACAACAACCACAACAAAACCCGCGTATGGGTTCCTTACCAATGTTAACTCCAGAGCTTTTGGCTTCACTCACTCCACAACAAATGCAAGCAATGAAGAATAATCCACAGTTTCAGGAAATGATGCGGCAGTATATACAGAGACAACAGCTTTTGAACCAACAGAGTAAAGGTTTTCCAACCAGCGGCGCTCCCATTTTTCCCCAGGTGCAAAACATGCCAATACAACAACAAGTACAGCCACAGTCACAGCAGCTGCCCATGATGGCTCAAGGAAACAACCCGATGGCTTCAAATGGCCGCCATCGAATACCTCAACAAGGGCCGGCTGCTTTTCAACAAGGGCCACGTCCTACACAATTGGATAACTTTGCCGGTCTTCAGCAACAACATCTACAATCTCGATTGGGTCCTCAACAACAACAACAACAGCCTCCGGGAATAGAGGGAAATTTTCCTAGCAGTATTCCCAACAGCATACCACAGCAAGGTCCTAATTTCCAAGGTTCAGGAATACCAGGAGGAGGAATACCAGGTACGAACGTACCAATTATCGGACCAGGTGGACCGCCTTCAGCAACTGCAATTGATGCTCACATTATGAACAATGTGGTTGGTAATGCAATGCCAATGAGTGAACCCAATGGAGTAGTACCTTTCCCTAATGCCCAGCAATCTCCTAATATGCTTCCCCCTAACGCCATGAATCACACTCCATCTCAAACAAACTTGCATAAACCAGGTAGCATCATTGATCCAAGTCGAATAAGCTCCGCAGCATCGATCCCAGGAGTTAGTCAAGCAAAAGCTCAAGAACTACAGGGGAGGTTGCAAATAAAACAATTGACGAATCTTCATCAATGGTCTGACAAATTTGAAAAAGAAGGTGCGCCAGTTCCATTGGATACTGATGTGTATGAAGAAATTATACACAGAGATTTTGACTACTTGGCCAATTTGGCAAAACAGCATGTCACTATGAAACATGAAGTTGAATCTGCCTCGCGAGATTTACAACAATATAATCAAATAAAACAATTGCGAATGAATTCAATACAGTTAAGTGCCAAGAATCAAATGAATAATAGTATCTGGGGTGAAGGATATCAAGGTTATGGTAACGGTATTACCAACACGGCAAGTCGTCTACTACTTCCTGAAAGGGACATATCTGACCGAATGATTAATGAAAGATTAGCTCAAACTAAGGGCGCCAAAAACTATGTGCCTATCAGACTTGAATTTGATCAAGATAGAGACAAGTTTAAGCTACGTGATACGTTTTTGTGGGACTTGAATGAAAAGGTTTTTACAGTTGAAGACTTTACCAGTCAGTTGTTGGATGATTATAAACTTATTCCACGTATTCACTATCAAACAATATTGAATAGCATCAAGGAGCAAATTGCTGAATACCAACAAAAGCCTGCAAAGACAACAGGGGAGATTCGTATACCCATCAAGATTGACATCATAATGAATAATACTCAACTAACTGATCAATTTGAGTGGGATATTCTCAATACCAATGAAAATGAACCAGAAGAGTTTGCCACGATCATGTGTGATGAACTTTATCTACCAGGAGAGTTCAGCACTACCATAGCCCACAGTATACGCGAACAGTGTCAAATGTACATCAGGGCCTTGAATTTAGTGGGATGTAATTATGATGGTACACCAGTGACTGAAGATTCAATTCGTAACCATTTGCTTCCATCATTACGTTTAGTGTCGAAGGACTTCCAAGTTGTTGACGATTTTTTCTCAATTTTACGAAACCCTACAAATGTACCTGATTTCAGTCCTCAGTTGATCAAGTTGACGGAATTGGAGCTTGAGCGGATGGATAAGGAGATGGAAAGAGAAAGCAGACGTAAAAGAAGACACAATTACAATGAAGATGGACAAGTCTTTAGTGTAATTGGAGGGGGTAGTGGTGGATTTGGTTCGGGAACGTTCACTCCTACTGGAAATGAAGGTTTCATCAAAACAGCACCAAGTACCGGAAGTTCAAGAGGCTTCCTGTCATCCAGACGTAATGCAGCACACATTGGTAGAGGTAATGTCATACCTGACTTGTCGGATGTACCAAAGACCTTTAGGACTCCAGCTCCATCAAGTATTTTACCGGGAGCTATTGATTTGGCAGTACCTGAAGTATATGAATATGATGAAATATTTGTTAACCGTACTCAGGTTAAGAATCCGGATTACAGGCCACCAACTCCTGAACCAGTATTGAGTGATCGAGTAAAATATGAACATGATCCATTGCGAGGTACTTTTAATGTAACAATAAAATGTAGATTAGAATAAAGGCACAGAGAAAAATCAGTGCTAAATGTATAAAAGAAAATAATTCATAGCAATGTATTAATAAAATAAATGTAACTCATCGAACATCTAAATTATAATCCACAATTGCAAAAGTATCACCGGTTTGGGGTTCTATGACTCAACGCGGTTAAGTTATAAAAAAAACATTGAAAAATTGAAAAATTGAAAAATTGAAAAATTTCATAACACCGATCTCGCATCAAGGACTAAAACCATACCCCCACACGAATTTTCATAGATAGGACATATAATGCCTAAAAAAGATGTACGTATAACTGTCAAAGCCATTGGCTTAATTAGCACATCTCAAATACTCGTTCTTTGAAACTAACTCCTGGTCATAGCAAGTAGATCCATTCAAATCATTTATTGCAGGAGGTACAGCCGGTGCCGTTGAAGGGGTAATCACCTACCCTTTTGAATTTGCCAAGACTCGTTTGCAACTTATTGACAAATCCGCCAAAGCTACTTCGAGAAATCCATTGAAATTGATCTACACTATTGGTAAAACTCAAGGAATTGGTGCATTATATGTAGGATGTCCGGCATTTGTCGTTGGAAATACGGCAAAAGCATCAGTACGATTTTTGGGGTTTGATTATATCAAGAACTTGCTAGTGGATAAGCAAGGTAAATTATCTGGTCCCAGAGGTGTAATTGCTGGATTAGGTGCGGGGTTGTTGGAGAGTGTGGTTGCTGTGACCCCATTTGAAGCAATTAAAACGGGACTAATCGATGATAAACAACGTCCACAACCGAAATATCAACTGGGATTGATCAGTGGAACTGTGAAGCTAATTAAAGATATGGGGTTCAAAGGGATTTATTCTGGAGTTGTGCCTGTAAGTTTACGTCAAGCTGCCAATCAAGCTGTCAGATTAGGTTCATATAATGCCATCAAAACCATGATTCAACAAGCCACCGGAACCAAACCAAACCAACCACTAAGTTCAGCTGCTACTTTTGCAGTGGGAGCATTTGCTGGTATAATTACGGTGTATACGACAATGCCTATAGATACAGTCAAGACAAGAATGCAAGCATTGGGGTCGGAGAAATTGTATAGGTCGACTTTGGATTGTTTTGTCAAAATTTTCAAACAAGAAGGGTTGTTGACCTTTTGGAAAGGTGCTACTCCAAGGTTGGGAAGATTAGTTTTGAGTGGAGGTATTGTATTTACTATTTATGAAAAGATGTTGGTCATTTTGCATTAGGGGCGGGGGAGGGTGAAAATAGAGTAAGAGAATGTGAGGTGGTATGTGTTAATAGATTTACTACTCAAAATTGCAGCGTAGACAGACTCTTTCAACGTAGATCAGTAGGATCTTGTTCAGCTTGATCATTGGCATTATTCTCTCGACTAGTGCCACCTGGCGCATTTTGAGTTTCCGTGGCCGTTGTCGAGGTGGTAGTAGTGGTAGTATTAGTGGCACCTCCAAGTGATGGATTCAATATTGACCTTTCCAACTGTTTAACCTTGTAAAAGTCAACTATACTTTTTATGATTATGAATAATCCAAATGATATCAACCCGTAAGCAATATAAGGAGCAGAAGTATTACCATATTCAGAACCATCAACAACACCATCCGAATTGGCACCATTATTATCCAGATTTTGAACAAAAAATCCCAGTGCTATATAATTATCAACTTTACCCGTTATCTTGGCACTCTTCTCAATTTCATAATCATTTGGATCAGCGACTTGAATCTTTTGAGGGACCTCTTTTGCATTCCCTAAAACCGTAGGCAAAACATCCCATCCATACATAACCAAGTTAATTCCCAACCCTAATCGAGACCCTTGCTTAGCAGCATGCGAAGTATGTAATAAATAACACAAGATGAATCCAATGAACTGGAAAGCGACAGTGACTAATGCATTCCAGATGAAATTGGCAATATTTCCCACTGGCAACCCTTGAACAAATACTTCGTCCTCAAACATGGGTGAGATCATGGTTGATTCCCAATACTCCGGACTGTTATCCTGGCTAGCTTCTTCATAAGTTGGTGGGTGTAATTCACGTTGTTGCTGTTCAATAGCAGAGGCGGTATCGGGCTTTGCCATCAAGTTTTGGAAAACACCATCGGTTCCTTGTCCAATAAATCTGCCTGGTCTGTTGGCTTGCATTCGACCTGTTTGTAATCCATTATTGAGTCGTTCGTAAGTTTGTTTCACGGGTAGTAAGTGGTTAAGAACTCGTATTATGCGCTGTTTTGGGGTAAGATGTGGTGGTGCTTGTGATTCCAAGTCGTTTTGGTTTGGTATCGACGATGATGATGATGATATCGGCGAGGGCGTAGTGGTGGTGTCAGTGGTGGTGTTGTTGTCAGATGGTTGCGAGAGTAAGTTTGAAGTCGACTGTTGGCACCTACTGTCTGAAACATCATCACTGTCTTCTCTGTCCTCACTATTCCGGCTCAACTATTGAAAACTGTTAGTAATTGAAGGGAGATTAGAGTTGTGGGTATCTGGTAGGCGCAGTAAAGTATAAAGGGCAAAATAGATCTCCCTTGCCATACCACGGTATCAGCTCTTCTACCCACAATGCCTTATAGTTATTTTTAATAACATACTCTCTCATAAGCTGTCATTATATGGTATATATGATTCTGTTTAATGGTGATGGGAGGTGTAACAATGAAAAAGATAGTATTATATTGTTTTGACTGTTTTTGTCACTCAGAAATATAAATAGAATTCAAACGAAAGCTACCAACTCATAAACGAATACAAAACCTAGCGACTCCTCTCTGAGTTATCAGAACCAACGCATATTGCCTTATGTTCTTTAGGCAATGATGACTAGTTGAGAAGATTACTGCAACATCAATCAACTACAGTATTTACTACATGATTGACTCAGAGAGAAACCACGACTGATTAAACAGCTCATATTAGATGACGTCTTCGGTCATCTCGAGAAATGGAGTAGACTACGACTACTCACGCTGGGGTCCATTCACGCTATACCAGCACCCAACTGGAGCTTTATATTAATAATTGGATTGGAAGGACAGTTTAGGAACATGCAGACGACTGATACACACTCAATTTGGGTCTAACTCAATCTGTTGCTAAAAATAGTTGCTGCGTTTATCACTGGGAGGGATCAGTGGAACCTGAAACTTGATCATTATTGTTAACGACTGCTTTATTGGACATCAACGATGTTTCTTGAAAGATTATAATTAGCATTTGAAATTGACGGGTTCGAGTATTTCAATATAATGGCACGTTTATTTTCAATGATAATTATTGTCCCATTATTGTCGGAGATAGTATAAATATAAGTGGAGAGTATAGCTAATGTTGAAATACATTGAGCATTCACATTGGAAGATCACAATTGGTTTGTCGTAGAGTGGGATCTATGGGTTTAGATACTTGATCGAACTCACAAGGTGGTAAGGTAGTCGAGATAAAGTTCCAATAAAGAGCAGGTAAACATATTTGGCATAACTAATTTGAAAATCTAAACAAATGGTACTCTCCGGTCATACTATTGTCAGTCAACTTACGATTAATGGTCCCACCAGCTTATGGTCAATTATAAGTGCATGACATAAAGCGGTATTTTTACCATCCTGAAACTACCAGAATATTTCATGAAGCAGAAATCACAACTGGATGGGTTACTTTTTGGTTGACACTAAAGAAATCTATAGATCACTACACGATAGAAGTAAAGTATAGTAATAAGAGACCATTTTACACTTTCAATGGTTTTAACAAATATATATACTTCTTTCTAATTTTATTAGGGGCTTGAAAGCCAAGTCCAATTTTCCATACTAAAATAATAAAGTTTCCAAAATTAATTTATAACCTCTCCAAAATGACTTTTCTAAAATGAAATATAGTTCATTGATAGTGTTGGGAGCCCTTCCAATAAATTCAAGAAATCAAATGGAATCGGCGTATCCAAAGTTTCCTCTTCACATCACAACCCTCTATATCCATCCTTTTGCCTAAAAAGACAAATACCTCGAAGTATTGTAAATATACCCAAACTCCTTTGTCCCCAACAAATATGTATTCCATGTTCTCTTCGGCTTTCCATGGGGGCTGAACGAATCAATCATCACCCCCTTAACAAAATGTCAACCTGTCACCATCAAAGCTTGATTGCAACTACAAATGAGCTTCTCTCGTTGCATAAGGTTGAAATGCCTTCTGACTCCATTTGGGACCGATACTAAGTCCCCACCAACCTCAGAAACTTTTCTCGGTCACTCCTTTTGCCACGTAGCAGAAACCGCCATGATAGGAACTGTCACTCCAGCAATTAACATCCAAGGCAGAAATTCGCCCTCTAAAAGCCACAATGAGAATCCCTAACCCTTCCAGAGGAGTCCAGACCCATAAAGAAGTCTCAAAATGTGGCTGACCTAGATTCGTGTTGACAAAACGTGTTTGATGTGGTGCTTGTCGACGGTAAGGCATAACGGGGTGATGGGCCGAGAGGGGTAGCTTTGACAAGATGAATTCTTGAAGTATAGAAATTTTATAGAAATTTACAAAAAGAGGGGGAACCTTAGTGGCTCATATAGTTTTTAAAATTTTGGTGATAAAAAGTTGATTACTTTTTTGCAGCTGAAAATTGTATCAAAAAAGAAATGGTCACACTGTAGTCAAGAGGAATTTCCAAAGAAATAAAGTGTATAAAACGCCCTTCAGAGGGTGTATGTCTTGATAAAGATACTAGTAGCTATTGCCATTAGTTTGATTGACTCTTGTATACCAGCACCAACGTTGATGATTTTATATTATCTTATAGGTTAAAACAGATAGTTCCTCAATACAAATTACATATAGCTTTGGAAACATTGCTCAGCTCTCCATTTTGTTGTTGGCTTGTGGCTTCGTGAATGACGCCGGCTGCTTTAATATGCTAATTGTGCTTGTTTGTTCTGATTTTAGTATGTTTCTCTATATTTTTTTATGAGAGATTAAATTACAAATACAAAAAAGGGGTAGCGAGTACCAAAATAAACACTTGTAATCAATTATCAAGTCAAATATTCTTAATTGGCTATTAAAATTGTAAAGAGAGCTGTATTCTAGTATTCGGACTTCTTATGGCAAACAACGCTATAAGAAATCCCGGTTTCTTTGGTATCTTAAACCAAGAAGCTTAAAGATTACATCTTTATAAATACACCAAAAAACAATCAAAATTGGGCGAAAATTACATACAAAATTTTACAAAATGAATCCATTCTCGCATACAAATTCGAAGAATTCATTTTCGAAAAAGGAAAGACACAAATTAAAATTTACCTAGATTTCAAATATATATTCGATGTACATAAAAGTTGAAGCCATTGCACTTATCTGGACCTCGAAAATGAAGCATCAGTAAATTGTAAAAACGTAAAAATAAATCAATAAAGAATAAACCAGTGAACTGAAAAATAAACAACTATGATAATGGAATGTCAAATATGGGGGGGGGGGATATCATATATGTCATGTGAGTAGTAGCCATGTAGGAAACCGACAGTACCAACATCATCTCTTGTGTGATCAGAAGACATTGTTCCCTAGCCCTTTGCTCTAGGTTACTATTCTTCGTGAAGTTAGTGAAATTGCGAAATCAAAATAAAACGCAAAAGAAACAAAACATAATAAAACCAAGATCTGTAACTTTTTTGTGGGACTATCAAAAGAGTGTATAAACACCTTCAGAACTATCCTCCTTCCTCGTAACAATCATAATACTTTGACCATAGCGATATGCGTAAAAATAAAACTTTTTGGGAAGGTAACCAGGGTATCAACTCTCATCGGGGTTTGCCACTTGTAGAACCTTCCGAGTATAATCGGCAGCTGCTTCATCAGCCAATGATCCATCAGATAATCGTTTCCTACCCATCATTACTGGATTTAATCTTGGATCAATAAATTCTGCATTATTTGCATTGTTTCCCATACCATTCATTTGATACTGTCGTATACTTGGATTTCCTGTGGTTGTAGTTGATGTATTATTCAGTACTAAATCATCATCTGGATGTTGGAATGGATTAGCCATTGGCATATCCAAAGGTGAATGTGGTTTTTGTTTATTATTCTTTCTTGACCCCTTGTGTGATCCAACTGTGCGTGAGATTGAGCCTCCAACTCCAACTCCGGCACCACCTCCAAGGCCACCTCCAGTGACCGGTTTTTCATTATAAAATCCTTCTTCATCATAATCATCATCATAGTCATCTTGAGATCTCCGTTTCCTGATAAAGAAAATTGCAATACCTGCTAAAAGTATTGCTCCGACAACACCTCCAACTACTCCACCAGCAATGGCGCCAACTGAAGATTTGTTACCTCCACTTGAATCTGAGTTTGAGTTTGATTCTTTGGTATCACTTGAAGATGTGGAGCTAGATGTAGAACCAGATGTAGTGGAAGATTCTGTCTTTGCAATTGACTCGGATGAGGTTGCTGATGATGGATGAGTAGATTGTGATTGTGAAGATGAGGTCTTGGTTGATGCACTTTGAGTGATTGTTCTGTAGACTACACCTCCATTATCATCGCTGGAACTAACAGTGCTGGTGACTACAGTTGAGCCAGGATTGATGTTGGTGGTGGTTGTTTGTGTAGTTATAGCTGAAATTGTAGCAGCTGCATTGGAAGAATTGCTATCATCTGAACTAGCACTATTATCATTTGCAGTTGAAGAAGATTGTTGACTATTGGTTGATGATGATGCGGCATTGTTGTTACCACCTTCGGTGGCAGAAGAAGCAGAAGAATCAGCCGATGAAGATGATGAATCATCATCCCCATCATTACCTTTACCAACAAATATTGAATAATCATTAGATCCACCACACATTTCAGAATCATAACCAGGACAAGCAATATTACAACTTGAACTATCTTCCTTATATGAACTAGAAGGTAAACTTGATAAACATATGCATTCTTTATCTTTTATGGCAATATATTGACTGTTGGGACATCCTACAGCTGAACAATAACCTGAGGATTGAAATTGGTAATCTCCCTGGGAATCACCATTGGATATTTGTGAATAACAACCAACCAGTTTGGCAGAAGGGTACCAAGCAGCATTAACGTGGGTGAGTTGAGATATTAAAAGTAGTGTGACAATGATATAAGAGTGGTGATGGTGGTGGTGAAGAAGATTCAGTAATAACGAATGTATCATGTTAAAAAGGGGTGTAGAATGAGGTATTTCTTTGTGAATCAATGACTGACTTTGTTTCGACCAAGTTTGACTAGTAGTTAGGCTACTAGTAGATATATATCTGTAGGGAATGTGAATCGAATAAAGGACTGTTTGGTGGTAATAAAACACACCCTTCGTACTGGTTTCGTTGTAGCTAGGTTAAAAGAGTGTTGCAAAGTAAGAAGAGTGAATATGAGTGTATCTGGAGTGTGGTGTGGTATATAGTAAGTGCTAAATGGTGTCTTGTGTGTGGTATCTTGTACGTGGTATGTGGCGTGTGTGTGAGTACGGTATATGGTTGTTGGTGGTAGTAGGGTAGATGTGTTGTTGAATGGTTAGTCTATTGGTTTGTATTTTAGAGATGTTTATTGTCTCCTGTTTTTTTCTGGTTCGTCTATTGTTTTAGTTTGAATTTGTTCGTGTGTTTAACAAAAAGAGAAAAATTTTTCTTCTTCGTTTCTTTCACTTTTTTGGTCTAGATTAACTGGTAGTCTATTGTTTCTGTATTACGATGATGGTCTTTTAATTAGAAATGGTTTTCTTGTTGGATGAGGTATAAAATGTACTACTTTATATGAGGAAAGTGTGTATATGTACAGAGTAATACTTTCCTTATTGTGTATAAAAGTAAATACAAAATAGATCTCCATACATATATACGTAGTAGTGGTGCTACTGCCACTACTACTACTACTGATGCAGTAACCAGTAACAAGTCGATCAGTGCAGTAGTGGTATTGAATATGTAGTGCACTTTTGTTACAAATATATATTTCACTCGCTGCTAATTAACTTTTATTACTGTTATTGTTTTAGTATGTATTAATTTAGTTTGTTTGTGTTCCTATAGAAAAAAGTCATTTTGACGCGTTATTTATTATTTATACTGTTTGTGTAGTGTTTGTGATACTTTGGATTTTAAGCTTTACGTGTTTTATTTTTTCTTCTTTACTTTTTGAAGTTTAAACCCCTTTCAGGCTACTGAACAGGTGCAAATATATGTACACCCCTAATATCCGCCCACATATCCATCTACGTCTGTGTATGTGTTACTTGTGGGGGAGGGGGTTGTAGTGTTTGATTCTAGAACAATTTATTCGACGTATCTACACAATACTTAAATTAATCTTAGAACATTGATAATTATAAAAAACTTTTCGTCAGACTAAGTGCTGGGTAAGTACCGGGTAAGTGCCGGGTAAATAACTTTTGAAATACATAATTACTTGATTTTCAATATTAAATATGAACCGTATGTAAATAGTACGAAGTGGTACCTTATTAGGTTGATTACTGTTGTGGATAAGATAGCACTTATGATGTAAAATAGCAATTAACTAATCAACGATAAACTTTACTACTCTTTACATTTTTCCCCCTGTACTTACTACCTACTATAGACGGTCTAACAAAATTACTAAACAAAGCGCATGACACTAATTACATCTGACCCGTGAAACAGATATACCCATTTTGGTCTCTGCCAAACTCCTCCTTATCCATTGAGTCTTTCCAAAATCCCTTCAAATATCCTACTAGCTTCCACTTCCAAAACATTTCTTAATCTAGGAATTTGTACAACGATTTCAAATTTATCCATTATGAGATATCGTAATCTTTCGATGATCATCTTTAGTCTGACACATTGGGTCAGATTGAAAAACCCATTATCCTTGATAAAACTCAATTGCAAATCCATTTTCAGTAAGAATTTACAAACAACAACAATTTTGTTAAAATCAGCTTTTAATATTCTTTGATTCTTGGAGTTTAATTGCCAATTTTCATCAAATAAGGTCTTGTAATGGGTGATATAATCTTCTAAATCACCTAACATCTTGATATAATACTCCTCTTGTCCAATTAAGGATTTTTGTGGATGTTGGTTCCTACTTATGGACACCCAAATAATATCAAATATAGAATCTAGATCCTTAATTAATAAAGTAAATGGATATATCGCATCTTCAGTTGATTGTTGTTTGATGAATTTCCTTTGTATTTGTAATAATTGATCATCAATATAGTTTATAAACTTGGATTGTTGTTGTGAGGATAACTCATCACCAACAGAGCCTGCATTGGCTGTGGTTTTAAATAGTTGATATTCTTCATCAAATGGAAGGGTAATTTGTCTAATACTTTGCAAATCAACTTTATCAAATTCATGCAGATCAGATAAATCAGCCATTAATGTATTATGATTAGCTTCCTCTTGTTGAGCGTCTTTAGGAATTGATAATTGGACATTTGTAGTTGGAGAGTGTTCCGTAGTTGCGTCATTACCAATACCGTCTGTATCTTCTTCTTCATCATCATACAAGTCAGGATTTAAATCTAAATCATCATTTTGTAATTGAGATGTCGGTAGACTATTTGGTCTTAATTCTTCATTAGGTGCAGGGTGTACGGGACTAGGTGGTGATAGTGGTCGCAGCATTCAAAATTGGACTAGATTAGATTAAATGGTGTTAATGTAAGTATTAATTGCTATTTTAACAGGTGACTGTTTGTTTTATTCTCGTGAGAATATTCATTTAAAGGTAGAAGTCATATAATATACATGGACACACCACCACATAAACTACCCAGGCTCGTCAACGCCACTACTACTACTCTTAGAGCTGTCCATATGTATAAGCTAGTCTTCCCTCTTCACTTGGTATATATATGACATATATCTGGTGGAAAGTATGGGGTTTTGAGAATAGCCTCGCTATGTGCGGCTCCAGTTACCTAATGTGGTAATAGGCTTTAACATTCGAATACTTTAGGGCAAAGTTAATTTGTATGAGACATCTAACAGTTCTCTTAAAGATATGTTTCTGTGTCCGGGTAAGGCTACTTATATAATCACGAAATCATGGACTAGTGGCTGGTTTCTTGTTTCTTGTGTGTAGGCTTTTTTGTTTTTGTTTTCTTATTAAAGTTTTTTGTTCATTTGATGTAAATTCCGTAAAACGGAGTATGAATTGCAAAAAGTCGGACAACACTGGAAAAACAGAGAAACAAGAGACCAGAAATGATTACATAGTTTTGGTCAGTTCTGACTGGAGTTGACTCAGAAGGAAGTGATAACTCAGTTTGTAAGTGTTGAACGAAACCTCAAAAGAAGTAGTTGTAGAAGTTGTTCAATATATATAAAATGAAAGGATGAATTAACAATGTTGTTTAGAGGTGGTAATAATGAGATTACGAGATACCATCAGTCCTACGGCTTTGCTTATGTGTATGTATACATATGTTCATGTTTGTTGTATGTTATTTGATGATTGGTTGTTATTCATAGATGGTTAGTGGTTATTGGTTATTTGGTTATTTGTGTATGC
Organism: Candida orthopsilosis Co 90-125; assembly: GCF_000315875.1. Taxonomy (NCBI): domain Eukaryota; kingdom Fungi; phylum Ascomycota; class Pichiomycetes; order Serinales; family Debaryomycetaceae; genus Lodderomyces; species Lodderomyces orthopsilosis. Next base: position 748,223 of record NC_018296.1, read on the forward strand.
GTGTTGTATGTAGGATTAGTTAAAACGATAAATCCGCAGTTGATATTACACAAAACCACCGGGTGACTGAATCATTTTTTTATCCGAAGTATTTTTCTATTGTTGCAGGTCTGTTATTCGAAATGAACAGTTGTAACTATACATACATACCATCCGTTCCATACTCACACAGTAAGCTGTAGTAGTAGTAGTAGTAGATGACTTGCCGATTACAGATTCATATACTATAGAGCACTTTGATACTTATGTTAAGTGATGTATCCTATGGTGTTATTTTTCTTTTCTTGTTCTTCTTCTTCTTCTGATAGATTAGTTTTGTATGCGCAATAAATATTTTAAAAAAAAAAAGAAATACAAAAGTATTAAATCTATTTAATCAACCATCAAACTACAACAGTAACATACATCTTTTCAACAGTCAAAAACGCATAACTAAATCAGCAACAGAAGAACTTAAAAACCACGGCTTATTTCTTTTTTAACGTACCTTGTTCTTTTATTCTACCACACACCTACACCATCGCTACATCAACAATCTATCAAGAAAGTATTTCACCCCCTGATAAGATAAGAATCGAAGAGCAAACAAAATTATACCCACACATACAACAAATCACAACACAACACAAATAGAATATGCCAACTAACCATCCTATTACATCACATAATGAGCCTGGAACTTCGTCTACAGCATCATCATCACCATCACCAACATCAACTAATCATCACATAAGAGAAGACGAGGAGTTACTTCAACAGCAGCAACAACAGCAGGAGCAACAGGCACAAGAGGAACAGCAGCGTCAACAACTACTTAAATTACTACAGATACAACAATTAATTGAAGCCAATAAAGTAAGAGACTGTCAGAGTGATGATGAAGTTCAACTACCTAACCAGCAACACTTGAACAATGACGATGCATACGACCATTTACTCAATAATGACCGAGGCTCGCACAATAATATCACTCATCTCAATAACTCAAACTTTAACGATGTGGACACTCAAGGTAATACTAATAACAACCATGACTTGCAGAACAAACGTCCAACGCTTTCATCAAGAAATACCACTTCTGATACCACTCAAACCTCATCTGAACACATGGACGATTTCGGCTGTCCTGTTGTGACACACAAATCTGACTTGCTGCCAGCAAAAGGAGCAAAATCATCAACATCCACTCTTGCCAAGCACATCCTGACTAGACAACAACATCCATATCTTAGAAACATGGCAACATTGAGACTGAAGCAAAAATTCAGTTTAGATCATTTTGATTGTAATAGACGTGTATTCAAGTCATCATCACACTGGCATACTAACCATCATCAGTATGAACGACCACAACAATCGACTTCTACGTTTTATAATGCCTATTTACAACCCAATGCACAGTTTATTGGAGAACAACAATCAGGAAAGTCAAAGTTTAGAATCAAGGTTGAATTTAAGACTGTAGACTTGAAAAATTCGTTGGTTACGGGCTTTTTACAAATTAATGGATTAACTAAAGACCATCAGGAGATTGTTACATATTTCAGAGGAGAAATTATAAATAACCCACTTTTCAGTCAACAACAACAACAACAACAACAATTTGCCTCATCAACCTCAGAATTCAACCCCACACATGACGATGAATTCAAAAGATACTCATTTATGGCTGAGAACAAGAGTTGGGGATCATCTACTGATAATGATTTAGATCATTGGCAAAGACTCACCAAATCACCAGTTTTTCCTACTTTCCCAACTTTACCAACTCCACAATATTCAACGTGCCCATATACTTCTACAACCACCATTCCTCCCTACTCGTCTTCAAGATCAAAGAGCGATGAACAAAATAAGGAATTTATGAACGATTTGGCCAAAATTTATCAAGGTCAAAGTACTAATGACAAGGATCAACATCAATACATATATATGAGATGGAAAGAAGAGTTTTTGTTACCTGATTCAAGAGTCAAACAAATACCCAATGCTTCATTTGAAGGGTTTTACTATATTGTTTTGAATATTGGTAATAATCAAGTCGTGAATGAAGAGACATTAGAGATGGAGGTAGATGCGGATATAGATGGGGAAGACTCGGCTTATGCGGCCATTAACTGTGGCGGTATAGGTGGATCTAAACCGGGTGATATTAATGGGTTATATTATCATATTTCATCGGAAAAGTTTCAATCTTTGTCACTAAGTCATGTTAATAATCATGGAATTTCAAGTACATTTGACTTCAATTGAGCTACTCACAGTATTTCATTACGGAAATGAACTTGTGATGAAGAAGGTCATAAAGGACAAGATTTTGAATCGTAGCTGGATGAATGTGACGTTGTTGCATACTTTTACAGTGAATATAGTCTTTACTCTTTTTCAATTCTTTACATTCTTTTTGTTATAACATACACCTCTTTGCAATACATTAAATGTACTCTACAGCTTTCATTTCTTGACTTCTCTACCAAACAACACCTCAAAAATGCTACGAGTAAGTTTTTCTTTGAACAGATTATTCCTATTTGCACCCCACTTCAAAGTTGTGTCTAAAAATCATAAAGTCTCGATGGTGAAATTGAAATCAGCGCACTTGGGTCTTTGTCTTCAGCACAAGGTGCTATACCAATTCAATTAGACCAATAACTTCAGATAACCAAGTGAAAGCTGACTCATGATTCACCTCCAGCGCTAACCGATTCAAAATAAAAGAAGGAGTAGTTTTTGTCCCACATTCAGGAAAACATTGCCTTCAGCTAGCTACAAAATTTCCAACACCACACTCACATCTACAGGACAAGCATTTACTCTATGCTCATTCTAATATAATGTTCAAAATTTTCAATACATACATCTTTATACACTGTACCGCTAAACCAGGCCATCTGGGCATCGACGTAAATGATATTACCCTTTCCCTACTCCCACTTGTCACGATTGGCGTAAATCTTTGCTGTAAATGGCTCTTCAAACAATAAAGCAATTTTATACATAACAAATACAAACAAAGTAATGGCCAATCCTACAGGTTTTCCGTACCATAAAGCAGTACCCAAAAAGCATAAAGTTGATCCATTATACATTGGATTATCATTAATGTTGAATGGGAAACCAGTAACTCTTTCCTTCATCAAGATACCAAAATAATCACCAAGATAAGTGCCAGTTATACCCAATGCCCACATTGATGACAACACCAAAACATTACCAAAACCAAAACTAGCAATTGCCAACAGCTTAATCACAGGAGAATCAATCAATGGTTGATAAGTTGGTTGGTTCAGTAATAAATTGTGATAAACTGAATCACGATAAATACCCAAGGAGAAAATGGTAAATGCCAAAATATAGCACCCAATTTTGGCCGATCCACCAGCTAATTTAGTCAAGAAGTGGGTATTGTATTCTAAACGAGCAACAATGTTCCAAAAGATTGGATTGAATGCAATAGTGGCCAAGGTAAAATAAAATTGATCATTGAAATTGATATAGTGGGGGAAGTTGCGCAATAGGAATTGAAGGTCTTGTGATAACGTAGATAAATCTAATGACATCTTGGACTTGTTTGGTACTCTTCGTGGGTAAATGCAGATAGGTCCCTATGACAATTGGATCAAATGAATTTGGGAATTAATGAAAAATACGGAAAGATCAAACAAGATATATGCATATATTATTTTTTCATTCTTAATGAAACAAAAATATTATTCAACAACAACAACAAATTCCAATTTATTATGAAAAACATAATCCATTGTTAAATCAACCAAAAACATCATCAATATATATGTTAGTCACAAAACACCCTTAACACATTTTCCATGTACACTGTTGTTGTATTACATAGGGAGTTTCTAGTAGGACATGAGAAAATATCACATGCAATTCTATACCCAACAATAAAGCACAATAATATTATATTACACATAAGTTTTGGATCTTGCACTTTGTAATTAATTGTGTTTGTTGTTCACATTTGTGTTCAAGACACTTGGAAAAACAATGTTTTGTGAAAACAATTGATTTAATTTAGTTAGAATGAACACAATTGATTTTTCTTAATACAGAATTTGTCTTTCAAATACCGTCTTCACGCCTCTCAAAAAGAGTCTTTAGGGTTTTGATACTGGTGAATGCAATTATCACTTATTTCGCAAAGTAGCCCCATTCTTCCAAATTAAAATGCTCTCAAGGTGACAGTATTACACATAGAAGAGGTCAAGATTGGCATTGTCGGTACTGATATTACCCTCAAATAGCAGCGGCTTCAGTGCAGCTGGTGCTCAAGTGTGGTATTTATATCATATTGTTTATGAGGGCGCCGCAGTTGGGTGACCTTGTCGTGTTAACATTAAATTGATAATATATCGAAATTAATTGACAAAAAGGAAATCAAAAACGAGTTCGAGGAATGCTGAAGAATATGGAACTGAAAGCCAATTTTGGTTTCGGGCTCAAGTTTGCTGATGGAAACCTTGACAAATTATGACGATCCATCGAGTAAATTAAGACAGCAACAATTCCTGAGTTCGATTAATTACTACAATTATTGGAAAAAGAAGGCTGGAATCAAGCTTTGGAATTTGTTGGTCCTTCATTGAGGAGCAATTTTTATATCTAATTGCGAGTTTTGAGTAGCAAA